>NW_007245861.1:61685-114926 GCF_000164805.1 Carlito syrichta | reverse complement strand
CAAAAAAAAAAAAAAAAAAAAAGAATACACATTTTTGCTGCTGTTGAAAGCAAACTCTACAGAAGGCTGCTAGATCTAATTTGTGTATAGCATTGTTTATTACTATATTGTGTGCTTTATGTGTCACTTTTTTCTTATATCTTCAAGATTTTCTCTTTGTGTTTTACTTTTGATAATGATGTGTCTAGGAATGGATCTCTTTGAGTTTATGGGATTTGAAGTTTGTTGAGTTTCTTGGATAAATAGCTTTTATCAAATTTGGGCTGATTTTGGCCAATTTGTTTTTAATAGTCTTTGGGCTCCTTTTTCTGTCTCCTGGAAATCTTATCATGAAGCTATTAGGCCACTTGATGGCCCCACAGGTCCCTAAAGCTTTATCATTTAACCCTTCCTAGGATCAATGATTTTTTCTTCTTTCAGCTCAAATCTTCTGTAGAGCCCACTCTAGTAAATTTTTATTCCAGTTATCAAACTTCCCAACTCTAGAATGTCTGTTTATTCCTGTATATAATTCATTTGTACATATATATTTTAAATAATATATATATTATATCTAATTGATATCCTCTATCCGGTGAGTTATTAGTCTTATACTTATTTTGGTGGTTTAGGCACATGTGGTAAAGGTGGCAACTCTGGAAGTCACTTGCTTGTGTTTTATTATTTTATTGCTTTGCTCTTGCTGACTGTCATATTTTAAGTGATTTTTCTGTACTAATTTTGTGCAGACTGTACTAAAAAATATATGTCTATCAACATCTCTGTTAGTTTAGTTGTCACTGATGATAGGTAGATTTTCTTAGATGTCTTGAATCATTCTCCCATTCTTTGCCAATAGGTTTTCTTTACGTGTTGAATCACGTCTTCAAATGTTCCAACAGGAGGTTTACAATTCGATTTCTGCTTGTGCAGCACATGAAGATTGTCCAGATGCAAAATATTAGGGTTGTCTCGATATTAACTAGGTATTCCAACATACTTTCACATGTGTGTGCCTTTCTAGATTGCCAGAAATATATTGGAGCTATTTCCCCCTACAGACATGACATTCCCAAGATCTTCCTAATAAATTTTTTTAAATCAGCTTCAATTTTTCCACCCACTATCATTGTCTCGGGAAGCTGCAAGTTTTGTCACTACCTTTGAAATATGCCCTTGGAAAAAACTGTTTGCAGTTTTCAAATTCGGCTTCAGGTCAAATAAAGACAATGGAAATTTTCGAGGACTGCTAGAGAAGACATAATGGTAATTTCTTGGAAATGAGACTGTTAGAGAAATCTAAATCTATTTTTCCTTCTCTATGCTGATTTTCATGACTACCATGATTGTTAGATTGTTGGTTTCTATGACCACAATGAAGCTGGAGTGTATGCAATGGGGATCGGGCAAGTTTAAATGCAACAAATCTCATGATTTTTACTCATATTCAGCTATTTTTCTTGACTAAATGCTTCTTAGATTGCTATGAGAATTTAATAAATTTCAGAGTTTAATAAAAGTTGATTTTCACAATTTTTCCAGTAATCTTACTGATGTCAAAAAAATTGAATTTTTAAGAGGTCCTCACACAGTCATTCCTTCTGAGATCACTTCCTGCGCTTTTAAAAAATATGTCATGTGTGAATTACACATAAAGTGTGACAAAGACTTATATAAACTATGAAGGACTGAAGGAACTAGCAAGTCATCCATTTACCACAAGACTTTCAAAGGCCTAGATTCATTTTGTCATCCTGTTAAAAACCCCAAACTTTGTCTTTTAAATTAGAGAAGCCATATCATCTTTATGCCATACATCAATGATACCAAAGCATTTCATTTTAATTTTAATGTATTTTCTATTTTATATTTCCTAAAAAAATATACATTATTTTCATATATAAATTATATTCATACACATATATTATATATATATATTACTTTGGGAGGGTTACTCAGGCATTTGAACACTTTGCTACTATTTATCTGTCACAATATCTGCAGAGTTCATTTTATGTCTCATGGCCTCTATGTATGTAATTATTTTCTTGCCTAATACTTTAAATTTATAACAAATATTTTTTAAATTTTATGACAATAAATTCATCTTGATGAAGTAAAAGTAAATATTTTAATGTCACAAAAACCAATAAAGCATCGCAAAATAATCCTACTTAGCACTCAAATCCTTCTTCCACGTAAACATGTAATTATTTTTTTTCTTCATAATGCTATTTCAGCTTGAATTTCTCATTTCTTTGTTCAGGTAAATTTTCAATCCTCCTTCCTTTGCACATAGATTCTGATAATAAAGTTTGCTCCTCACATTGTCATCTCCTAGCTAAATCTCCATCTTTAACTCAATGTTCATTTCAAACTCACCCTCTCTGAATTCTCCCTTAATTTCCCTGGGGCTCAAGTGAGTGCTCTTTTCTAAATGACTATAAGATTTTTATACTCATGAGATTTGTTACTATTATTTCAAAAAGAAGAACTCTAAGAAATTAAAGCCAAAATTAATTCTGTGAATTTCAGAAACCAGGTAACTCCTATCTTTTTCACTGGAAAATATTTACATTAATAATTACACCAATAAAAGCATGTATTTAAATGTGACTTTTTAAAAAATGACTAACTGTAAGTTAATAATAGAATGTCAGACAGGTTCTATTGAACCACATTTTTTTATTTCTGTGTCTTTTGTACCTACCATTGTGACTTATATAAATATTACTGACTTATTATAGTAGAAAAGTAAATTTTATAATAAAATAAATCCCCACGGTTCAGTATGGGCTGACTTTTTTATAACTTTTCATAAAATGTCTTATTTTATATATATAGTATAAATATTCAATATACATGTACTCATTTATTTATTTATTTATTTTTATTATTATTTCTTACTTTTTAAAAATTTTTTTTGAGTTGGAGTCTCACTCTGTCGCCCAGGCTGGAGGGCAGTGGCACGCTCCCGGCCACCGCAGCCTCCACCTGTTGGGCTCCAGCGATCCTTCCGCCTCAGTCTTCCAAGTAGTTGGAACTACAGGTCACGCTACCACGCCCGGCTAGTTTTTTGATTTAGTGTAGAGATGAGGTCTCACCAAGTTGCCCAGGTGGGTCTCGAACCCGCGGGCTCAGGCAATTCACTCACCTCAGCCTCCCAAGGTGCGGGATTACAGGCTGAGCCACCAAACCCAGCATACTCATTATTTTAAATTGTTTACCTTATATCTTTTTAAAGGGCACTGATCAATGTATTTATTTTAAAGCTATGGGATACGATTCAATATTAGGTAAATAAGTGGTCACTGTACAGGTGAACTTTGGTTCTCCCTTTAGTCCTCCACATTGCCTGGTTTGAGATCAGATACCCTTATCAATGTTATGTGCCCCTCCCCTAGGGAGTTTTCTGCTACTGCTAATTCCTTTCTTAAGCATTATGATAAATGTTCAGGGTCTGCTTATGAGTGAGAACATGTGGTACTCAATTTTTTGTTTCTGCAATAGATCACTGAATATGATAGACTCCAAATCCATCCATGTTACTGCAAAGTACACAATTTTATTCTCCTCTATGACTGCATAATAGTCCCTCATGTATATGCAACACTTTTATTTTTTGTTGAATCAACTTTTCAGTGGGCAGCATGACTGGTTCCGTGTTATTGCCATTGTGAATATTGCTGCAATAAACATGCATGTGTAGGTGTTTTTTTTCTAAAATAATTAGACTTTCGCCAGATATATTCCCAGAAGGGAGATTGTTGGGTCATGTGGAAGATCAATTTTTAGATCTTTTTGGAATTTTCACGCTGTTTTCCAGAGTTTGTACTAGTTTACACTCTCACCAACAGTGTAGAAGCATTTCCTTTTCCCCCTCATCCTCTCCAGCATCTGTAGTATTTTGCTATTGATGATGGCCGTCCTGACTGGACTTAGGTGTTATCTCAATGTGGTGTTATCTCAGTGTGGTGTTAATTTGCATTTCTTTGATGATTAGTGAGACTGAACATTTTTTCAAGTTAGCTGATCATATGTCTTCTTTTGAGAAGTGTCTGTTCATATCTTACCTGTTTTTTAATAGGACTTTTTGTTGTTGTTGTTGTTTTTCTATCGGCATGATTGAGTTTCTTGTAGATCCTGGATGTTAGATCTTTGTCAGATATACAGTTGATAAATATTATTTATATTCTGCAGCCTGTCTCTTAATGATTTCTTTTGTTTTGCTGAAGCTTTTCAATTTGATGAGATCCCACTTGTCTGCTTTATCTCTTATGGCATGGGCTTTGAGGTTTTGACCAGGAATTAATTGTCTATTATAATTTCCACAAGGATGTCTCCTCCATTTTCTAAGATTCTTAATGCTTGAGGTATTATGTTTAAGTCTTTGATCAATTTAGAGTTGATTTTTGTGTATGGTGATAGACAGAGGTCCTGTTTTATTCTTCTGCATGCGGTCAGCCAGTGTTACCAGCATAATACATTGAAAAGTTTCTCCTCTCCCCAGTGGTTGTTGGTGGGGGCTTTGTTGATGAGTTTGACTGAGAAATTGAGATTTTGCTTACAGAACCTCTATCATGTTTCATTGTTCTATACGCCTGCTCTTATACCGATACTGGCTGTTTTGATTATTGTCTCCTTATAGTCAAATTTAAAGTCAGGAAGTGTGACACCATCTTGTTTCTTTTGGTAAGAATTGTTTTGGCTATTTGTGGTCTTTTATGTTTCCATTTAAATTTCTGTATTGTCGTTTCCAGGTCTGAGAAGAATGATGTTGGTAATATAATAGGTATTACATTGAATCTGTAGATTACCTTGGGTAGGATGGACAATGTTGATTTTTCCAATCCAAGAGTATGGAATGCTTTTTTCCATTTATTTGAGTCTTTTTTGATTTATTTGAGCAGTGATTTGTAGTTTTCTTTGTAAAGTTCTTTCACTTCCCTGGTTAGGAAGATGCTGAGATATTTCTTTTTGTGTGTGGCTATTGTGAAAGGGATTGCATTTTTATTTGAATGTTGTTGGTGTATAAGAATGTGGTTGTCTTTTGCACATTTATTTTGTATCCTGAGACTCTGCCAAAGTCCTTTATTAGTGCAAGAATTCTAACAGATACTCTTGAGTTTTCAAGGTGTATGGCTGTACCATCAGCAAAGAGGGATAACTTAACATCCTCTTTTCCTGTTTGGATACCCCTGATTTTCTTCTTATCTGATTGTTTTAGCTAGGACCTCCAACAATATGTTAAAAAGGGGTAGTGAGATTGGGCTGCCTTGTCTCAGCTTTCAGAGGAAACGCTACCTGTTTAGCAATATGTTGGCTGTGAGTTTATCACAGATAATTCTTACTATTTTGAGGTGTGTTCCCTCTTTACCGAGGTGTTCAAAGGTTTTTATAGAAGGGTTGCTAGATTTTATAGGAAACTTTCTCTGTATGTAATGATATAACTATGTTTTTCTTGTTTTTATATCTGTTAATGTATTTCATTATACTTGCGGTCTTGTCAATATTGAACCAGCCCTGTATCATGGGGAAGAAGCCTACTTGGTAATGGTGATCGATTTTTGAGATGTGTTGTTGGATTCGATTTGCTAGAATCTTGTTGAGTATTTTTGCATCTAAGTTCATCAGGCATATTGGCCTGTAGCTCTCTCTTTGTTGAATCCTTACACATTGGGTATCAATGTGATGTTAACTTCATAAAATGATTTGGGGAGTGTTCCATCTTTCTCAATTGCCTGGAGTAGTTTCAATAGGATTAGTGTCTACTCCTCCCTGTGTGTTTTGTAGAATTTTGGGGGAAAGACGTCTGGTCAGGACTTTTTTTGTTGGGTAGGTAGTTTTCTCAAATAGAGTCAATTTCCTGATTTCTGGTTTGTTATTGGCCTTTCTAGGGTCTAATTTCTTCTCTTTTCAACCTTTGGAGGCTGTGTGATGTCAGAAAGTTTAATTTAGGTTATTGACTATGTTTCCATACAAGTGTGCCTAGTAATCTCTGACAATATTTTGTATTTCTTTGTGGTCAGTTGTGACATGACCTTTTGTATTTCTGATTGTGTTTATTAGCCTTTTATCTCTTTTTCCTGGTCAGCCTGGTGAGGGGTGCATCCATTATTTTTATCCTTTCAAGTAACCAGTTTTTTGTTTCACTGATTTTTTTCCTATGACAATTTTTTCTTATATGTTCCATACTTGAGCATTTATTTTGGTGATCTATAGTCTTCTGTTGAACTTAAGGTTATAGTGGTCTTGGTTTTCTAAGTGACTTCAGGGTGATTTGTTAGGCAGTTAAATTGTGATCTTTCCTTTTTCTTGATGTGTGTTTGTAGAAATATAAATTATCCTCTTAGTACTGATTTCATGGTATCCCAAGGGTTTTGGTAAGATGTGTCTTCATTTTCATATGTTTGCAGTAGTCTTTTAATTTCTGCTTCGATATCTGTCTTGGCCCAGGAGTTGTTCAGCATTATGCTGTCTAGTGTCGATGTCTTTGTGAGTTTGGGGGGAATTTTGTTGCTGTTGATATTTATCTTTGCAACTCTGTGATCTGAGAAGGTGAATAGCAATATTTTGATCTTATGAAATTTGTTGATGCTTCATTTATGACTGAGGATGTGGTTTATCTTAGAGTACATCCCATGTGGTGATGAGTAGAATGTATATTCCGTGGTTGTTGGGTGGAGTAGTCTGTATATATCTATTAAGTCCCTTTGGTCAAGCATCAAATTGAAGTTCTTCATCTCCTAGTTGATTTTTTGCTTCAGAGATCTATCGAGGGTCATTAGTGGGGAATTTAAGTTCCTAGCTATGTTAGTGTTAGAGTTAATATCTTCTCTTAGATTACTTTATAATCTGCTATATAAAAGCTGCTTTATAAAAGCTGGTGCTCCTGTGTTGGATGCATATATGTTTAGGGTGGATATATCTGTTGATGCATTGAATTTTTTATTTGATTTTATCTTTTAAAATTTTTGATAGCTTAAAGGTTGTTTTGTCTGGTAATAACATCACAACTCTTGCATTCTTTTGTGTTCTGTTTGTTTGTGATTGTCCATTCTGGTGAGAAGTGTCTCCTGAAAACAGAATATTTTGGGGTCATTTTTAAAATCCAGTTTATCATTCTATGTCTTTTCAGTGGTACATTTAGTCCATTCATTTTCAGGCTGATTATTGAGATGTAAGAGTTTATCCTTCTCATGAGGCTCTTATAGAGTTTGTTGTTATTGTTGTTGGTGGTGTTGTTGGTGTTTTTTGGTTGCTAATTTCCTTCTGATTTTGGGGTTGATATATTGTGTGTTTTCAATTTAGCATTCATGATGCATGCTGTGTTGGTTCTCTGTTTTCCTGTATTCGTGGTCATTATTTTTTTGTTTCTTCTGTGCTTCATACTTTCTTAAGTACCTCATTTAGAGCTAATCTGGAGGCAGCATAGACTCTTAGGAATTGAATGTCTGGAAAGAATTCTTCATCACTGATGAAGCTTAGCTTAACTGGATAGGACATTCTTGGTTGGAATTGTTTATC
Organism: Carlito syrichta; assembly: GCF_000164805.1. Lineage (NCBI taxonomy): Eukaryota > Metazoa > Chordata > Mammalia > Primates > Tarsiidae > Carlito > Carlito syrichta. The sequence goes on along the minus strand of NW_007245861.1, from coordinate 107,420 downwards.
TCTGAGAACTTTGAAGATTTAATTTCAGTGTCTTCTAGTCTGTAGTGCTTCTGTAGATAAGTCTGCCACTATCCTAATTGGTTTTTCCTGGTAGGTAGTCTGACCTTTCTCTCTCACTGCCTTTAGAATTTTTTTCTTTTACACTTACTTTGTGTGAGCAAATTACTATGTGTCTAGGAGTTGGTCTTCGAATTTGATACCTTGCAGAGGTTTTCTGAATCTCTTGTGTTTGGATGGTCATGTCTCTGATGAAATGCAGGAAGTTTTCTTCGATAACCTCATGGAATGTTTATTCCGGCCTGCCCTTATTCTCCTTTCCTGTTTCAGGGATAGAGATCAGGCATAAGTTTAATCTCTTAATATAATCTCACATCTTTTGAATGCATTTTTCCTTCTTTTTAAAGGTTCCTTTCTATGTTTTTATCAGACTGGATTTGTCCCATATTTTGGTCTTCAAGTTCTGAGATTCTGTCTTCTGCCTGACTAATTCTGCTTTCCATGCTTGTCAATTTATTATGTATTTAATTTACTGTACTCTTTATAGCTTATATTTCAATAATTAATTCTTTCATGTTTTCTTTTTGCCTTTCTTGTGTGTATTTTTTTTAATCCTTTCAATTATTCTTTTATCTCTGTATTTGTGGTCTGAGCCCAGTCAATCTGCGCACTCTTCATTGTTTGAATTCTGAAGTTCATATTCTCCTGCACTGTCCTTCAGGGATTCTCTGGGTTACCTGTGTTTTTTAATTGATTTCTCTTCATTTGTGATGAATTTTTCTTTTTTCTTTACTTCCATTCTTCAGTGGCAAAGGGAGTCATTTCCACTTCTTTTTCTCAACCCTCCATTCTTCCATTGGTAAACCCTCCAGATTTGTTTCATTTTGAAGCTGGCTTGGGGGTGGGGAGCTGTGCTGTCCTTTTGCATCTTTAAGATTTGAATAATGTCTGTTGGTGGATGATAATATTTGAAAGCTTCTTGCACATCACAATGTTTGCTGATTGGGGTATGGGTCCCCAGGAACCTACTTCCCATCACTTCACAATAAGTTCTTGCATTGAGAATGTATGTATCCCCCTTGAGTACAAAATAACATAAGGAAAAGAAAAGGAACTAAGAAAGAGGGAAGAGAGAAGAAAGGACAATGAAGAGAGTGAAAAATAAGAGAAACAAACCAACAGACAGATGAACCAGGAAAAGAGAGAAAAAAAGAAAGAAAACTAAAACCAGCAATATGAGATTTTCACACTCATACATGCCCTTGTGTGAAAAAAGGAGGAGTAACACAAAACAAAATATGCACTCCCTGCAAACTATATAGAAAGAGAAGGGAAAAATAAAACAAAAACAAAATATTTTGTTATCCTTCAGCACCCTCTTGTAATATTTTTCCAAACCTTTGAGTTCCTCGGAGGTGCGGCCCAGGCACCACTGCTCTTGGCTCATGGTAGGGGGAAGAAGTCCCAACCTCCAGATCTGCCCCCCTACTCACTGTGTGGTCAGGAGGAGGCTGCAAACCACCCCCAATTGATCTACTTGTCTTTAGCTCTCTGTATGTGTGTGCTGATCAGGTCACTCCCTTCCTGGATCACACATCTTGCCAGACACTTGAAAAAGAGAGTTGGGCAGGTCCAGTGCAGTGGCTTATACCTGTAATCCTAGCACTTTTGGAGGTGGAAGTGAGAGTACTGCCTGATTACAGGGGCTTGAGATCAATCTTGGTAACTTGGCAAGACCTCATATCTAAAATGAATTAAAATTTTTGCTGAATGTGTGGAGCATGCCTGTAGTTCAGCTACTTGGGAGGCTGTGGTGAAAGAATCACTTGAGCCCAGTTTACCAAGGCTGCAGTGACCCTGAGTGTGCCACTGCACTCCAAAAAGAAAATAAGGAGCTGGGACATGTTAAAACTCACTGCCACTTTGTACCCATTTTAGACTGGGTTTTTGGTCTCTGATTGTAGCCATAGATCCATAAATGTTTCAGTTAGGGGGATGGAATACCTTGGTCTCCTCAACAGGCCTGTCCATCTGGTAATACTGCACCCAGTGTACCCTCTGAGGGTCAGCAGTGATCAACCTCTGAGTTGTGAATTCACCTTCAGTCTCAAGGAGTATTTCCACTATTCACGTGGGCAGGCTGGATCCTGTCTCTGCTCGTTTACCAGGACAAATGCTATAGAGATGTCTCTGCATCTTGTCCTCTGCTAGAACTCTGTAGTTGAAGCTCTGATTTATTTTTTCCATTGTCCCTGCTGCCAATTTTCAATCTAGCACCAAAGACTGTGGTGGCAGGTAGCACCAGCAGGTGTTTTTCACCACTTTATTCTGGGTAGGGTTACTGAAATGGTGCCTGCCTCTGGGCTATGGAGTGCCCTGGAATCCAAGTTGCTGTGTGGGACAACCCCATTTCAGCAGGAAAGATCAGACCACCTGTTCCCCTATCACCACTCAATCAGACACTTGCACACCCACTTACCAACACACTTGTATACATATTTGTCCTTGCATGCCTTCATTTATGCAAAGACTCATGCACTACAATTGATTTTGTTACCATCTTGAAATCCTCGCCACAGTTTTAAGTTGTGTTTATCTACATACAATTCCTTATATTTGTAGTATACTAATTACTGTCTAAAGATATATTGACTTCCTCTGTGTTTAATGAGTAATTTGAAATTTTAGTCATAGCATATTATGATAAAACAACAAAAATCTTAATTCAATAGCTCCCAATAATATAACTTTATGAATTTCAGTATGTTCTAAGTATAATTAAAATTATAAAGAATATCCAGAAGCAATGACCAAAACTTTTCCCATATCCATACTGAGTTTTAGCTAACCAGGTTTGCAGTGCCATGTTTTTGACAAAATATAAAATGCCACCATATTTACACAGAACTAATCCTTCAATATAGACTCAGAAATTTTGTTAAAAAGTTCTAACCTTATAATTGGGTTACAAATGATTTTTTTCTTGACATTCTATATTATGTTCTTTCTCTGATTAATTTATTTTTTTCTTTTCATTCTCTTCTGATTAATTTATTTTTTTCTTTTCATTCTCTTCAGATATTATTCATTCTACTATGTCTGTAGCCTTTATAGGCATGTGACTAAGCTCCTTGGAGGTGAAACCAATACAGTTTTCTTAAAATATAGTCATACTTAATATACTCTGAATAAATTTGCAAAATAATAATTATGCCAGTACAATAATCTAAAATTTTTTTCCAAAACTTTTCAAAATTTTGTGGAACACATCGAATAAATTAATAAAATGCTATCATTTTGACTTCTGTGTTAGAAATGGAGTGGTTAATGCATTTGCATTGAGAACTCTGACCAAAAGTCATACTTTTGGATTTTATCAGATCCCTATTACAGGAGTGAGAATAAAGTAGAATGAAGAAGAAATACAATAATATTATTTCGGTAAATCTTTCCTGGCTTTGATGCTTCAAGAAAAACTAGGAGATCTGAAGAAATTGACTCAAAAAATGTTATGCCAACAAGACATTTTGTTTTATACACAGATATAAAGCAAACATTCTTAGTTTAGGGTACAGAGGTGGTAACTACCCAGAGACAGCAATTTCCCAGGGGTCTGGACAGCCACATTCACCTCTTCACAGGATACTATAGTGACTGGATGTGCTTGGTTTCTCAAATTTGTATGAAAATCTTTTTTTTTTTTCTTTTTTGAGTTGAAGTTTCACTCTGTCGCCCAGACTGGAGTGCAGTGGCCGCTTCTGGCCACCGCAACCTCGACCTTCTGGGCTCTGGCAATCCTTCCGCCTCAGCCTTCCAGTAGCCGGAATTACAGGCACGCGCTACCATGCCCGGCCAATTTTGTGATTTATTGTAGAGATGAGGTCTCGCCAAGTTGCCCAGGCGGGTCTCAAACCCGCGGGCTCAGGCAATCCACTCACCTCAGCCTCCCAAGGTGCGGTATTACAGGCTGAGCCACCGGCTTGTGTGAAAATCTTAACTTGCACTCACAGGTTAGTGTTTTAGGTAAATTTGACTATAGTCTCTAACTAGCCTTCTCCTTCAAAGCTCCTCTTTCCCAGCTCCTGCTATAATTTTGTAGAAAATTCCATAGTAAAAGGGTTTATCCATTCACTGCTCTTGTGGTTTTACTTTCCTCAAACCCTGACTAAATCATCTTTTCATGCCTACTGTTTTATTTAGTTGGTGGGTTATGAATTCTTTTCTAAGACTTAAAACTATTCCTTAGATCACTGTTCTTACTTATGTCTATTCCTTAGATCTTTGGATGGTCCATTTAGTGTATAGGAACTCATGACATTCAGTTTGAGAATTTTTTTTCTTATTATTTTATCTGTAATTCCCACCTCCATGAATACCACCTTCCAGGATGAACTTTTTTGTTTGTTTTTGTTTACTTCTGAGGTTCATCTTTTTCCTCCCCATTTCTACCCCAACTTTTTTCAAACTTATATCATGTCCTGTTTTAAATGATTTTTTTTTCATTTTAACAGCTTTTGCATACCCTTGATATTTCCTTTTTTTAAAAAAGCTAAGTTATTAAAACTAAAAATTTGTTTGGTCCACCAATTAATAATATTCAAATCACAAGTGTGTTTTTCAGAAATGCAGAATTTTAGACTCTACCTCAAGACTAAAGATCTACATTTCTATCAAGATGCCCAAGTGAGTTATAACTACATTAAATGTTGAGAAACATAGATCTAGATCAAATTTCATATGTATTTAGTTAAAATTGAAACTATACATTCTCTTCGGCAAATTAGATATTCCATGCTCTGCTGAATCTTTACTTCTTTATGTAAATATATCTTGTGAAGATTTTATTACTGTTTCTCTGACATTTTCCATTTGACTCTCAATACTGCATTTCTGGCAGAAATTAAATATTGGCTTTTCATGAAGTCCACTTGTGAATTTTTTGTAAATCTTCTATTTTCTTCTCTGTGCACCGTTCTCAGAAATGAAATTTAAACTGTGGCTTAACATTGTTTAATTCCTCAGCTTGTATCCCTAGTGATAATATGCAGAGCAGTATAACAGTTCAAGCCCATATTCCCTTTGTGTTCACTCTGTTCATGGATTACTCTTTAATCCTCGACAAATCAAAATAGAGATAGTTACACTGTGGCACATTTCTTCCCTCTACTATTTATTTCTTTATTTCTATTTTTTTTTCCCAGGCTCAGATACCTACAGGGAAAGATTGGCAATTCTGTCTTCTAATCAAAATACAAATGTGAAAAGAAGTACAGATCCATATCTGGTTAACTTCCCTAATTTTTTTTTTTATGTAGATTATTTTACAGCATTCACTCTAACTTAGTAAGTTAGAAGATAAAGAAACCTCCCACCAAAAAAATGCAATTTAATTAACTGAATATTGTGTGTGTATATTTCTCTGTGCATGTGTGTGTATATATACATATATACATATGTATATACATGCATACACACAGAGAGAGAGAGAGAGAGACATATGTATATACATGCATACACACACACACACACACACACACACATACACAGAGAGAGAGAGAGAGAGAGAGAGAGAGAGAGAGAGTGCAGTAAATGCATCAGACATGGATATTTAGTTTCTTAGAAAACTCTGAAGGAAGTGCACTTGATAGTTTTTGGAAACTGTTCTTAAACTATTGGGTACTGAAAGAGGTTCAAATCTTGTCCTTCTAAGTAAGCACCTACTCGATCAGCCTTCCCACATTAAGAACTATAAACTCTGGGTGAAGTATAAGAAACAATGCCCTAAAGTCACCAAAGACAGATAGAAGAGGGTGGGGGTGGGGAGGAAAGCAGGCAGATTCTGAAGATGAAGGGAAACTTAGAAGCAACAAACAACTAAAGGTGAGCTTCCATTTTTATTATTTTAGTCTGATTGTAGACTGCCAAGTAGGGAGATAAAATTTCTGGTAGAAAATTCTCAGTCCTACGGATAAAAGAACTAAACCATATTTCAAGGCAAACACATCTACTGAAAAAAGAAAATGAGGATAGAATACCTAAAAAATGAAAAGCAAGGAAGGAAAACCCAACATGATGTGAATAAACTCTGTCCAAATCACTGGCTTATCCTGAGTTTTTCCTCTGAAAGACAAAGTAGTATAGAGGGGGACAAAATAAATAAGCTAAGATTTGAACAGGTACCCAAGGGAAAGATTTTGCAATTTAAATTTAACTGTTAAAACAAGTCAATATTACTTGAAAAAATATAAGGAAATTCAAAGTTTCCACAGCATAGAATCACAATAACTTGTATAAAACATCAAATTACCTAACAATAACAGTCAATAATTGTGACATATTTTCAAAGAAAAAAAAATAGACCAAAAGGGATAAAGTGTGAGTGAACTTGTTGTCGGGATCATCAGACAAAAATGTTGAAGCAGTAATTATAGCTATATTTAATGATACAAAAGCAAAAAATCCAAAATAAAGAAACAGAAATTTTCAGCAAAAAAAGGAAACTATTACAAAAACAAATGCAAATTCTAGAACTGTAAATATATAATATCTAAACAAATAAGTAATTGAAATCACGTTGTCCTCAGAATTAAAAACTGCAAGAAAAAAGAAGAAAGAATTTTACTTTTACATATTAAAACATAAAGTTACTATATTAGAACAGAATAACAATGTTTCTAGACTATAAAGACATACATATACATAAGCCCTGTAAAGAGCTTATAATTAATCTAAATATAAGTAACAATGTAGTATATTATATACAGTAATATAAATAAATTATACATTTTTATATACATTAGTTGAGAAAATAGAGTGTGTGATACTTTAATTACTACATAGAAAGTATTTAAACAGGCTGTGACACATGGTGACTATGATGTGATGTTTCTATTTGTATTACTAATCTTATTTTGACTGATCATGTGGCTATAGGTTAAAATAAACTTTGGGGAATCAATTTTTTCCAACAAGTAGTAAGTATCATACATTTAGTTTTAACCTTTGCCTTCAAAAACATATTTATCAAAATTTATACTAAGGAATAAGGCAGAGATCAGGAAAAGTTGTAATAAAATCGATAACAACATAAATGTCTAACAGTAGTTGATTGATTATATGGTTCAAGATGACATATTACAAACACTTTTTACAAGTTAAAAAACAGTGCTTTTTCCAAAAACAATGCAATGCATGGAGTATTATTGCATACAGAATACTACCTGTCTTACTACTAGTTTTTCTACCTTCTGTTAGGTAAGTTAAATGTATACATTTGCATTTACTGTCATTTGTGCAGCTATGGGTGGTCTGATTCCAAATTGAGTGTGGTGAGACAGGGAAGACTGTCTACAATCTTGTGAACAAGTTTCCTTCATTGAGATAAGGAAAAGAATTATAACTTGCTGGTACCACTCTTTGCCCTTTTTACTACCTTGAACATAGATGAGAAGCCTAAAGCTATGACAACCATTTTTCAAATATGAAGTGACAAGCATAGAACCAGAAAAAAAAAATGTATACTAGCACAGAAAGATAAAAAGAACTGAAATTACTAATAAAATCATAAAGCTACTGCCTAATCAAAAGTTGTCTAACACACTACATTTTGCAATATGAGCAAATTAAATATACACTTTATTACTGACTCCACTGTTACTTTGTTACATACAACACAAAACATTTAAAATAAATAATTATTTATCACAGTAAACTAAAGTGAATAAGTATGATATCAAATGATTCGTGCAGTTTTTGGCTCAGTACAATTTCTGGAGATTGTATAGGACTAATCTAATGGTCCAAGGCAGACATTTCATTTAAGATGCATGATAATGCCTAAAAAATTAACTCTAAGGGTGATGGTGGTATATTTTGAAAAGATCAACCACACTGGTGGTTGGAAAGACTGTATGTATGTATAGTCTTTATGTATGTATATATTTATTTAAACCAGAACATTTGGGATTGAAGATGTCCTCAATAATTAAACAGCATAGTGAGTGAATCAAACTGTCTTGAAACTAAAAATATATAGTCTTACAAGTTTGGGACTAGGGTAATTATTCTGCAAGGGTATCTTAGATTAAAAATATTGATTGACATGTGGGAAGTAAATATGGCTATGGCTCTTTGAAAAACAAGTTTTTTGTTTGTTTGTTTTTAAATTTTCTTTCAGTTCATTTCAGTTTCTTATAGGCCCTGGATGTTAGGCCTTTGTCAGACACATAATTACCAAATTTTTTTTTCCATACTGTAGGTTGTCTTCCCATTCTCTTAGTGGTTTCTTTTGCTGTGCAAAAGCTTTCAATTTGACGCGGTCCTTCGTATCTATCTTATCGTGTATGGCATTTGGTTTTGGGAATTTGATCAAGAATCGGTTGCCTAATCCAATGTGCATAAGAGTGTTTCCTGTGTTTTTCTTCTAGAATTCTTATAGTTTGATGTTTTACATTTAAATCTTTATTCATTTAGAGCTGATTTTTGTCATGGCGATAGGTAAGGGTCCTGTTTCATTCTTCTGTATGTGATCAGCCAGTCCCAGGACCACTCGCTAAATATGGTCTCCTTCCCCCAATGGTTATTACTGGCAGATTTGTTGGAGTCATCTACCTAGTGATTTATCACAGAAGCAAAGAACTGAATAACAAATGTTTTCATTCATAAGTGGTACCTGAACATTAATCACATTAGCACAAGGGAGAAATCGGTGGTCAATGCACACTGCTAGGAGGAGGAGGCTGGGGGGAGGAGCACGTAACATCATAAAGGATATCTGGTTGACTGAGAGATTGAGTTTTTGCTTTTGTAATCTCTGTCCTTTTCCGTGGGTATATGTGTCTATTCTTGTATGAAAAAATAAATAAATCTATTCAAAAAAGGGTAAAGGACATGAATAGACAATTTTCTAAGAAGATATACAAGCAACCAACAGATACATGAAAAAATATTCAACCTCACAAATCATCAGATAAATGTAAATCAAAACCACAATGAGATACTACTTAACTCCAGTAAGGATGGTTTTCATCAATAAATACATTTTAAAAACAGATGCAGAGAAAAGGGAATGTTTTTATACCATTGGTGGAAGTCCTAATTCAACCTCTACGGAAAGCAGTGCAGCAATTCCTAAAGGAACTAAAAATTGACCTTTCATATGATTCAACAGTACCTTTCCTGGGAATATATAATCAGAGGAATATAAATAGTTTCACCAAAAAAGACAGCTGCACATGCATGGTGATAGCTGCACTATTCACAATAGCAAAAGCATCAAACCAACCCTACTGCCCATCAAAAGTGGACTGGATAAAGAAAATGTGGTCCACATACAAAATGGAGTATTACACAGCCATAAAGAAGAGCAAAAATATGGGACTCACAGCAAATTGGATGAAGTTGGAGACCATGATACCTAGTGATTTATCACAGAAGCAAAGAACTGAATAACAAATGTTTTCATTCATAAGTGGTACCTGAACATTAATCACATTAGCACAAGGGAGAAATCGGTGGTCAATGCACACTGCTAGGAGGAGGAGGCTGGGGGGAGGAGCACGTAACATCATAAAGGATATCTGGTTCTAAAACAGGAGAAGTGAGGGCCAATTGGAGACCCAAACTTCACCTGCACACAGTTTGCTTGTGTAGCTAATCCTGACTTGTACCCTGTATATCTATAATAAAATAAAAGCAAAAATAAATAAGTAAAATAAAATAAAAATCTGACAAGTAAATAAAGATTTTCTTTTTTAGGAAAAAAGGCCCATCAAGAAACTAAAAGTTTCTGCAAGTGCCCTATACTATGTCTGTCCCTTTTGCTTTTGTCTGTCATCAACTTGTATTCCAGATGCCTCTTGCTCATGTCTACATTGCATGTATTAGCATATGTCTTTGCACTTCTAAGTAATTGAGTCCTTATGACAATCATGTGTATAGGTGGATACTGCCCTCTCAAAAACTGAGAAAAGCTACTGTTCCTAAAAAATAAATAAATAAACAAAAGAAAAACCATTAAGCAGATGATAATTATAGGCAATTTGGTAGCTTTATATAAGAAACACTCACTCATTAACCAAATGCTGTAGCTCCATATTTAAAAGTTACGTGGAAAGTAGGAAACAAGTATAAAATAAATGATTGCTAAGAGCTCATGTTGATTGCTCAGCTGACTCAGCAGATTAGCTAGTCTAAACGTTCTAAAAAATCATTGAAAACAATCTTGCCAAACATGTGTATTCAGCAAAAATTTAATTTTGTGCATTTGAATCCTGGTTTTAGTATTCTTGAATATGCCACTGGAATTTTAGCAATTAGGTGAACGGTTTAAAATAAATAATGCTTTAAAATGCTTTATGGAAAAATGCATATATAAGATTAGTGGTATTCACAGACTAATACTGATTCTATAAATATGGAACTATCATATTTTGTTGTACACAGATCTTCAATATCCCATCCGGATTTGTAAAATAAATAAGATACCTAAACCTTCACAATATAGATCTTGTAAACCAAGTCTCAATTTTTTCCCACCAATTTGGGAAGTCTCTTTGCATTAAATCATTTCCTTCAGTTTCAAAAAATGCCTTGAATATTTTGGTTGATTTTCATAAAACTTATATGCTTATTTTTATCTATATTATTTCAGCTATTTACCTTATTTTTTAAATAATGCAGACACTTTAGAAATGACAATTTTTACATTATTAAAATTGCATGACTTGCAATATCATATTGTTGGAAATGATGATTTTGGAGGGCATTTGCATCCACTTTCCTATCAAAGAAATATAGTTTAGTCAAATAGTGTTTTATGTATTCATTCATTCATTCATTCATTCATAAATCTGTATCAGATCTTGAGGTGTTTATCAACACTCTTGTCACATCAACTTAAGTTTACTTCAGGTCCCTCAGCTAGTTTGCCTGATAAGAGTTTATTTGAACTCCAGTTGGCAATGATTTTTTTTATAAAAGAGGATACTTCTTTGTTACCCATTTTTTCCGTCTAGAAGTCTTCACACTCTGTGTCACTTGCTAGTGCAACAAAGCCTTCATGTCAGAGTTACTTCTTTCCATGCTTAAATCACCCTGTGGCTTCAATTCAGGATGCTTGAGAAACATCTTGTTTACATGTAGCTTTGAAGACAGAATTGTTTGACTATGATTGGTATATGCAGAGCTTGCATTGACAAACCTTTAAAGATCATATACATATAATCCTTGGGAGGTTCTATCACTTTAGTATGTATACCACAGGATTCAACAGCATGAGTGTTGGACAGCTCCATAAGTTAGCTTTCAGTTGGTGTGCTACCTGAAGTATCTGAAGTGCTAGTCAGTTCTATTCCAAAAAGAGGTCTGAAGGAGATACGTATAAATTTTAGTCATAAAAATTGAGCAGAAAAGTAGATTAAACGGGTAACTCTTCATGATTTAAAATTTACATGCTGACTTTTCAAATTCATTTTTAAATTCATCTCAGTATCGAATGAAAAAGTTATAAAAGCTTTAGTTTTGTTGTTTTCAATTTTTGTCTCCTCCCCAACAAGCTACCATAAATGTGTGGCACACTCCCAGAGACAGATCCTGAAAAATTGACTCGAAGTTGGGTGAAATAGCTCTCTCTCACACACAAAAAAAGTCTTTCTATTTAACACCTGAAGGGTTAAACTATAATCAGGCCTTTAATTATTATTTTATATTTAATTTTTACTAATTCTTCCCTTCTTATAATTTTCCATTGATATTCCTCAAGTGTGCCAGACTCCTGATTACCTGACAACCTGGTACCAAGTACCTTACACTGTCTGAAACTTCTCTAATTCCTGCGGCTCTTCCTTCTATGGAGAAACTTATTTTATATATTTGCAATAAATCTCATTTTTTGCTAAGTTATCTAAAGCAGGTATCAGTTGCAACTTGAGTTAACATAAAAACTGATATTTGAAACCAAATTTGGTTATAAAAGGTCTTTAAATATGAAACCGACCAAGTTGCGGGAGAGAGGTGGATCATGAGATTTCTCCCCGTGAGCTGTGAGAACACCCATTCTTGTTATGTGATGGCAATGTGACGAGCTAAATGATTGCTACTGAATTTCAAGTTTCAAAATATAACCAATGTGCAGCTTTAGAGCAGTACTCACTTTTTAAAATCATATGCCTAGAAAATTATATTGGCTCATCTCCCTAAATAAACATTTGATCCCAAAGCAGTCCAGGCTTAGAGGTTCCCAAAGTCTTTGTTTCTACCATGCCACCTCAGTATTGAGGGAATAAACATCTGAGCACACATGTCCCTGTTCTGAGAGCACAGTTGGAGAGCTTTGTTATAAGGAGCCTAATGACAAGGTTAGTATACTGAATACCTGCCTTCTCCTTGTATCGTAAGGTGTGTCAGCACAAGAGCCACTTTCCTAACTGGCCTACTTGGAAGCAGAAAGGAAGACCAAATAGAATCATCCATGTAATTGCTTTTGTTAAAAATACCCTTTCTGCTCTAACCAGTTATTTATGAATGCAGGGTTGAGGGAATCATGCATCTTCAAGATTATAGAGCTAAATCTTGTGTCCCATACAGAAGTGACTATGAAAAATGGCAGGAATGTGGAAAACTCAGTAGGAGATAAGATGAGCACTCAGGAGGAGACAGAGAAATGAAGCCAGCATGAATTTTCTTGGCCTTTCAAATTAATATTCTAGGCAATCAATACTCCCTGACTCTCCCCACAGAAAATCAGGTATATTCTTTCCTGAAAAGCATAATTTATGAAAATGTAGCCTGGGGGAAATGTAAGAAGCTCTTTAACCATCATGGCAGAGGTCAAAACAGAACCTTGTAACTGAAGCCGTCGATGCCCCAGATTTCTGAAATAAAAATCCCAGAGGCAGGACTTAGATACAAATAAATCAATAAATAACATTTTTATGGTGTTGTATTACTATAGAAACTCTAGAACTATAAAATGGAGCTTAGTGACTTTTTTATACTAGAGCAAGTTTCAGACTACCATAAACATGACAAAAGTAGCTTGGATCACCAAAACTATATAGAGAAGTTGTATACATACTTCCTTTCAATAAATGCTTCTCAATGTCTCACACTGATGTGTCCACTGAGAACATTGGGAAAAGATTCTGCTCAGTCATATTGCCTGAACAAGGGACTCACTCAGCAAGTAAAGGAAACCCATAAAATCCTGTACAGCAAACTCTAGTATTTACTTTGACCTGTGATGATTGTAAGATGAGATTCCTTCTTCTTTTGTCTAAATAGAAGCTTTTACTGTGCTGACAATTTCTGTGGATTGTATGTAAATGTATATTTTTGTCATAGGTTGCAGTATCATGAGAGACCATTTCTAGAATAGAAAGAAAGAAATTCACTTTGATATATTACTGATTTGATGACCAATGTAGTTCGATGTTGTCATGAAGGGTCTGCCTCTGGAGGTTATTTATGATGATGTGTTAGATAGAGTGTATGTTAGATTAAGGTTAGGAACATTTTAAAAAATATACTTAGGGAAACATATGTTGATTTGTGTGGTTGTGTGTGTTGAACAATTGAAGGGCAACTTGTGACTTTTGTTCTCTTCTGCCAGCTTCTCTATCCTCTCATTTCCATTAGTAGAACTTACTTTACTGAAACTTTAGGGTTCATAATGTGACTGATGCTGAGAAACCATAGTACTTAATGTCTTGGTCAAAATGATTGATCAAAGAAGTCCCTGTGACTTGAGTCTTGATAACTGAAATTGATTTTTGGAATTTTCCTTCCTGAACTCCCAGAGCATGCATTCATCTTCCTATATAGTATAAAGTTCCTTTTTGGATAATAACCCAGGATCTACCTGAAACCATGCTGAAGAGCACAATAAAAAGCATGATAAAAATTTAAAAAAAAATCAACATCAGCCGGGCTTAGTGACTCAGTCTGTAGTCCTGCACCTTGGGAGGCTGAAGCGAGTGAATTGCCTGAGCCCGCAGGTTCAAGACTCACCTGGGTAACTTGGTGAGACCTCATCTCTACAATAAATCAAAAAACCAGCCGGGTGTGGTAGCACGTGCCTGTAGTTCCAACTACTCGGAAGGCTGAGGTGGAAGGATTGCCGGAGCCCAGCAGGTCGAGGCTGCAGTGGCCGGGAGCGGCCACTGCACTCTAGTCTGGGTGACAGAGTGAGACTCCAACTCAAAAAAAACAAAAATCAACATCAATAATTAGAGGAGAAAAGAGATTGAGGGTACACTGAATGTCCAGTCCCCTAGGGCTGCTTCATTTCCTTACACGTTACCCTGCATTCTCTGACTTACACATTACTCTCTGAATAATGTTTTGGTTGTTTTTTAGATCATTATTTCTTAGGTCATGTTGAATGGGGCTTCTTTCACTTACAATTGAAAGAGTCCTAAATAATGTGGCTGATTTTCCACTCTGACATTTGTAGATTCTAAAATGCTATGTTTGTCACCAGGAATACACCCAGTGCTATATAACCATTCAATAAATATGAAAAAGTCCCTAATTAAAACCTAATCTTCCTTGATTAGACTTGTCCTCAGTCTTTTAGACTGTACTATATTTATAGTGATTCAATCACCACAACCACCTAGGATAGTTATCTGTAAAAATAAAAGTGGTTGCCTGGGCTCAGTGACTCAGCCTGTAATCCCAGTGCTTTGGGAGGCTGAGATGAGTGGACTGCCTGAGCCTGTGGGTTCAAGAACTGCCTGGGCAACTTGACGAGACCTCATCTCTACAATAAATCAAAAATTAGCCGGGTGTGGTAGTGCACACTTGTAATTCCAGCTACTTGGAAGACTGAGGCAGAAGGATCGCTGGAGTCCAGCAGGTTGAGGCTTCAGTGGCCTGGAGCAGCCACTGAACTCCAGTCTGGGTGGCAGAGTGAGACTCCAACTCAAAAAAAAAAAAAATGAAGCTGGTGAAAATACAAAATTAAATAAAATTATTCCCTGCCCTTTTTATCTCCTTCAACTCACTTAAAATAATTTATGAGACTGATCATCACTAAAATAACATAGTTGAATATAATATTAATTTTCAGTAAACTCATCTTTATCATATAAAAAACTTTGTCAATATGTCTAGAACTCAAAATATGATGATTTTTGACTCTGCTATTTGCCTTCTCGTGATTCTGGGGTGCTGACCTATCTGAGCTTTTCTTATCTATAAAAGTGAATGTATGATAGTGATTGGCAAAAGTATTCAATAAATGTTTTCAATATCAGAGTACAGACAATTGGCAGAGTCAAGGATAATAAGGATCTATCTACCACTGAATATGTGACCTAGAACTGGTTACTTGACCTTATCTGTGCTTCTTAAGAAAGTTCTATTTAGGTATCATGATTCTTTTTTATGTCACCCATCTTCATCATTTATTTGTTTCACGGAAATAATTTCAAGTAGTGTTATGATTACAAAGCAAATAAGACTAAATTTTTATAATGTCCTATGAAAGCTCTTTTATAAAATAGTTTTTAAAAAGCAGATATATGGTTATATATTACAAATTATGAATGACTCTGTGAAATTTAATATTTTAAAAATAAGGATTTCTGATTTTTTTTTTTACTTGCCATGAATTTATGTGTAAAAGAGTTATTCCAAGAAACCATAGACAGGGATAAGGTAAGATGGATTAGAGATATCTTTGAAAAAGTGGTTAAGAAGATGGAAATTAGATGGTACAAATAAAGGAAAACCACCTTCTCTTTGTAAAATAAAATAAATAGGTGTGGGATTTTAAAATTATTATTTCAAAAGAAATAGATATGAAATAATCATAAAATAATTAATAAGAATGAAATAGCTAATGAAATAATTGTGCTAGCTTGCTTGACATTATTAACTCCATTTTGTTCAAATCCTCCAGCTTGCTTGACATTATTAACTCCATTTTGTTCAAATCCTCCATCTTAGCTGACTGCCTGATTTAAGAATAACTTCCCAGTGTATACATGCGATTTGTGTTACATTCCCGTGATCACAGACCCCCACCTTTATTCCCCTGAGCTGATCATGCTGACCGTTCCTGTTGACCATCTACAAAACTCCCTAGCCACAAGTTCTGTGTAATTGTATGCCTTGTTAACTGAAATCCAAGAGATTGTTCCTTTTGTTTTTAGTTCCTTGTTCCCTCAACCCCTCACTTACCCACCTGCTATGTAGCCCACTTGCAGATTTTACCTATAAAAGTTGCTTGCTGATTCCATTCAGTGCCAATGCCTCCTGACGTGTTTAATAAAGGATTCATGATTTGGACATAGGCATGCTGGCATGTTTCTTTCTCACAATTCGGTCATAACATTTGGAGGTCTCACTGAGAAAGTTTGATTAATCACCAGCACAATCAGCCACCTTGCTCTGACTCTCCCTGGCCAGAAGAAGAGGTGTAGGGGAGGCACCACCTGAGATTCTCAGGCTCCTTAACCTCTCATCTGGCTCTGAGAGGGTTGGAACAACTGCTGGCAGTTACTGCTTCAAAAGAACCTGAGTTCATCTACAATCTCCTAGGAGGCAAGAATTTTTTTTGTTTGTTTGTTTTTGTTTTTGTTTTCTGTTTGCTTCCTTGTGACTGAGGTTTCTGCTTCTGTTTCTGTTTAAGGGAGTCACTGCCTGACAAGGTCAAGGTCACCCTTTGTACACTATTTACAAGATGTTGGCTGAATAGAATTCCCTTGTTTTCTTCCCTGAGGTGTTGCAGGGATCATAACTTTCCTGTTTTGGTCCAGACATTTTGTCTGTCTGTTTTTGTGGCATTTGCTTATTGTGCATCATGGGTCCCAGAATTCAAAATCTGTTAGTCCTCTGTACTGTATGTTAAAGAATTTTTCTGTTGCATTTGCTGAGGACTACGGTGTCCACTTCTCAAAAGGCAGTCTCCAAACCCTCTGTAAGATAGACTGATCTGCCTTTGGTGTTGGATGGCCTTCTACAAGGTCTTTTGAGGTTAAAGTTACTGAATCTATCTGGAAGGTCATTACAGGGGACCCCAGTCATCTGGATCAGTTCCCCTATATTGATCAGTGGCTAAGTTTGGTTCAGAACCCACTGCCTTGGTTGAAAGCATGTTCTCTTGCAACTACCAGTCAAGTTCTGATCTCCTCATCTCTTAACTGGCCAGGGCATACTAATCCTCATGTTATGAACCCTCCACCACTTAAGCCAACTGTCCATGGTTTAGCAGGTCCACCTGGTCCATTACCTATTCCTGCTTCTGGGTTATATCCTGTTTTTCCTCCCTCTACCGAGGATCCTCTTGAAGATCCAGCTAACACTAACCCTCCGCCATATGTTCCTCAGGTTCCCTCACCCACTATCACTTCCACCACCTCTGTTTGCTCACAGCCATCCCCAGCCCCAGTTGAGGCTGAGGCTGTCTCCAGTTCCAACCTCTTTTTGTCTTCTCCACCTCTGACTGCCTGACTCCGATCATGGACTAATCTATCCCCTCTTCTTCCCCTCTGGGAAGTTGCTCCAGCACTGGGGGCAGATCGCACCAGGTGGTTGTTTATGGTGTATTCCCCATTTTCTTCTTCTGATTTATATAACTGGAAGTGTCAGAACTCAACATTCTCCACTAAGCCACAGGCTTTGATTTTCTCAATAGAATTAGTTATGCATACCCATCAAGCCACTTCAGATGATTGCCAGCGGCTTCCTGTCACTTTGTTTACTGCTGAAGAATGGGAATGCATTAGAACAGAGGCCAGAAAGTCTATTCTGTACTCTGTTGGGGGTGCACAGGAGGAAAATTAAAATATACTGGATAGGGATTTCCCCCTTCTCACCCAGATTGGGACCCCAACACCTTGGCAGGGCCAGGGCATTGAATACCTATCACTGGGCTCTATTAGCAGGTCTGAAAGGGGCAGCCTGAAAACCTATCAATCTTTTAAAAACTACCGAGGTTCTCCAGGGACCCAAGGAGTCCCCAGGGGTATTCCTTGAGTGCTTTCAAGAGGCATTTTGAACCTACACCCCTTTTGATCCTTTGGCTCTTGAGAATGCTCGAGCAATTAATTTGACATTTGTGGATCAGGCAGCTCTGCACATCCAGAAAACTGGAAAGTTTTGTAGGATTGAATATTTCTCAATTGCTCAAGGCAGCTCAGACAGTTTATAATAACTGAGATGCTGAGAAACAGAAGCAAGCAGT
This sequence comes from Carlito syrichta, assembly GCF_000164805.1. Taxonomy (NCBI): domain Eukaryota; kingdom Metazoa; phylum Chordata; class Mammalia; order Primates; family Tarsiidae; genus Carlito; species Carlito syrichta. Next base: position 89,233 of record NW_007245861.1, on the reverse strand, counting down.
GCAGGCAGCTGACAGAGCTGCAAGAAGACAAGTCAATATCCTGGTAACAGCCCTCTGGGCCCCGGGAGCTGATTCCAAGCCTCCTTGTCAAAAGTTCAATAACCAGAAGGGTCAAAGGGGTCTGAAACCCAGATGCATTTGGTTGGCAAAGAACCAGTGTGCTTATTGCAAGGAACTAGGGCATTATGTCAAAGATTGTCCCCATCACCCACCACAAGAAAACCCTAAGCTGGTTCTGGTCCTGCCCTCTGCTGAAGAGATTAGAAATGATTAGAACTGAAGGGGCCAGGACTCTTTTTCCTTAGACCCCCAAGAACCCATGGTAACTACTGCGATAAGGGGCCACCCAGTTCAACTCTTAGTGGACACTGGGGCAGAACATTCAGTCCTGAAGTTACAATTGGGACCTATGTCTAAAAAGCAAATTTTCGACCAAAGGGTAACAGGGACAGTTATTAATTGCAAATTCGCTTCCAGCCAGACTATCAATTTGGAACAAAAGTGAGTCACTCATTCATTTCTAATAGTGCCAGATTGTCCATTCCCTCTCACGGGTCGAGACTTACTTTGAAAGTTAAGAGCCACCATTCTGTTTTCACCTGATAAGACTGAAATGTTTATTATAACTGCATATCAGATACTCTTAACTGTTCTGCTCTCTGAAGAATATCTCTTAACTTCTTCTAAGCCCTCTACTAAAAAATGTTCTGTCAAGTTTACTTCTACAGTTGCAACTGGAATTTCCTTTGATCTGGGCAGAATCCAACCCACCAGGATTGGTGAAATATTACCCTCCAGTGGTGGTAATTCTAATAACATCGGGTACTCCTGCTAGCATTCATCAGTACCTTTTGAGTTTACAGGACTGAAAAGAAGTTGTTCCTCACATAAAATGACTCTTAACTGCCAATATTCTAACATCATGTAAGTCAGCACGGAACACTCCCTTCTTGCCAGTTCAGAAACTGAGAACCTCTGATTATCAACCAGTTCAGGACTTAAGGGAAGTCAATAAGTGGGTTGAAACTATCCATCCAACTGTTCCTAACATGTATACTTTGCTCAGTCTGCTTCCTTCTCAACATCGGGTATATACTGTACTGGATTTAAAGGATACTTTCTTCTCTATTCCTTTGTCCCCTGTCAGTCAACCCATCTCTGCTTTTGAGTGGACAGATCCAGATTCAGAGGACACCAGTCAATTAACCTGTACTTGGTTACCACAGGGTTTCAAGAACTCCCCAACTCTTTTCAGAGAAGACTTGCAACAGGATTTTTCAGAGTTCTGTGCCCAGCATCTTGAATGTACTCTACTTTGGTATGTAGGTGATCTCTTACTTGTAGCTGCGGACTTGGACACCTGTTTACAAGGTACTAAGGCTTTACTACAGCTCCTTTAAGACTTGGGCTACTGTGTGGCAGCAAAGAAGGCATAGCTCTGCTCAACTGAAGTTTCCTACCTGGAATACTTGCTAAAAAATGGAAAGCAAGCCCGGACTTCAGCCCAAAAAGAAGCCATTCTTCAAATTCCCATGCCAACCACCAAGAAACAGGTACAAGAATTCCTGGGGACAGCAGGTATTGCCAGATGTGGATTCCAGGATTTGCTGAAATTGCCAAGCCCCTGTACATGGTCACAGAATTGGACTGCTGCTGAGGAACAAGCGTTCCAGCAGTTAAAAATGACTCTGACCCAAGCCCCAACTCTAACCCTCCCAGATATTACTAAGCCTTTCCACTTGTTAATTCATGAACAATGAGAACTTGCAAAAGGTGTCCTCACTCAGACCCTAGGACCATGGAGGACATCAGTGGCTTATTTGTCAAAAAGACTGGACCCAGTAGCTTCTGACTGGCACTCTTGTCTCCAGGTCATTGCAGCCATGCCATACTAGTTAAGGAAGTAGATAAATTAACTTTTGGCAAAAACCTGGTTTTGACTGTTCCCCATGCTCCAAGGAGCCTCTGGCCACTGTATGTCATACACTTTCATCACCCAATATCAGAGTCTTTTGCTTGATCAACCAAGACTAACATACTCAATGCCTCAATCTAGCCACTCTGTTGCCTGATGACAATTTGGAAGTGCCAGTGCATGACTATGAAGACACATTGGACATGTCTCAGGCCAGATGGCCCAATCTTCGGGACACTCCCTTAAGCTAGGCTGATGTTGACCTATTCATAGATGGCAGCATCCTGGTAATAGAGGGAGTCTGTAAGACTGGTGCATCCCTAACCATGGCTCATGATGTAATCTGGTCACAGGTGTTGCCTCAAGGTACCTCAGCTCAAAAGGTTGAATTTATTGCCTTAATTCAAGCCCTGCACTGGGGAACAGGGAAGTGGGCAAACATCTTCACTGACAGCCAGTATGCTTTTGGCACACTTAACATGCATGCCATGATCTACAAGGAATGAGGTCTTCTTACCACAGCATGTAAAACTATAAAAAACAAGGAGTAATTCTTAGCCCTCCTAGAGGCAATATGGCTCCCCAAAGAGGTGGCCATCATACATTGCAGGGGACACCAGAAATTGGACACTCCAGAAGCAACTGGAAACTGCCTGGTGGACCAGGCAGCTCAAAGGGCAGCAGAACTCCCAGTCAAACTCCTGACTATACTGCTAACTAAAACTTTTCCAGCTCCTTCTCTCCCAAAACGGTCCACCTATATCCAGGAAGAAGAGGAACAGGTGGACCTAGCAGTATCATACAAAGACTCCACTGGATGGTGGATCAAGAACTCTAAAATTATTCTACCCGAAGTCCTAGGACATGCCTTGGTAAAACAACTACATTCCCTTACCCATTTTGGAGGTAGTAAAATGACTGAACTGTTAAATCATTTTTATCATACTAATGATTTAAAAAGCATAGCTGCAGCAGCCACTATGTGTCTGGCCTGTGCCCTTGCTGATGCAAAACAAGGGCTCAGACATCTGGATGGCATTAGGGCTTGAGGAACAACCCCCGGAGAAAAATGGGAAAAAGACTTCGCTGAAATAAACACCTCCTCATGTGGGGTATAACTATTTGCTAGTATTTGTAGATACTTTTTCTGGATGGGTAAAGACCTTTGCCATCAAAAATGAAACTGCCCTGATGGTTACCAGGTTTTTACTAAATAAAATCATTCCCAGGTTTGGGCTCCCCGTCTCTACTGGCTCTGACAATGATCCTGCCTTCACCTCGTCCATAGTGCAGCTGATTAGTAAGGCACTAAACATTAATTGGAAATTACATTGTGCTTACCGACCCCAAAGCTCTGTACAGGAAGAATACACAAACCAAACCCTAAAATCTACTTTAACCAAATTAATAATAAAAGCCAGTGAAAAATGGGTAAATCTTTTGCCTATAGCTCTTCTCCATACCAGATGCATCCCATATAAAGCTGGGTTTACTCCATATGAAATCATGTTTGGGAGACACCCTCCTTTTTTGCCTTGGTTGCGGGATCCCATCCTAGAAGAAATAACTAATCAATCCCTGTTAAAGTATTTCCAGTCTCTACAACAGGTCCAGGCAGCTGTACACTCTGGCATTCATGCTGTCTTTCCCACTTGGTCCTCCACACCTTGTCATCTATTCCAGCCCAGTGACCTGGTTTTTGTCAAAAAGTTCCAGAAGAAGGACTAACTCCTCCCTGGAAGGGACCATTTCTCATCATCCTCACCATCCCAATAGCAACCAAGGTCAACAAGATACCAGTCTGGATTCACCACACCCGAGTCAAAAGGGCCAAGGAAACTTACCTAACTCCACCAGTTTGTGTCATCGACTGTGCTTCAGTGGTGAGGGACCCTAAACCTTCACTCCCTTGTTCAACAAGGAAAGACAGTCACAATTCGGCCAACTGGACTGCGACCAAGAACTCCAAGAACCCTCTCAAGATCATCTTTCGATGTACATGTAAACCATGAGAATCAAATAGACTGGTTGTTAATTTCATTAAATGTATTGTACTCATCCTCTGCCTCTTGTTTTTGTTATCCCACTTGTCCTGGGTTTTGGCATAGGACTGCTTGCTGCAGTTCCTGCAGATTGGAAATGTTGCAAAAACGTTCTGTTAATGCTATTTTATCTCTCATGCTCAGGATGCATTATTGCCCTATTGTGCTTACAATAAGTCTAACTTGTATTATCTTAACTGACTCAATGACCCTCCATATTCTTTTTTACCCTGGCCACATTAAGCAATGACAAAAACTGGGGGAAAATATTGAATATTAAAAATTGGTCTTCTGCCCAGCCTTGCAACTCAGTCACATTTAAAATGGACCTTCTGGACCTAACTGGTCAAAGAGGAGGCAGATCAGGAAATGTGCCAGCTAAAAGATATTATGTATCTGGGGGCCCCTCATACAGAGATCTCTTTATTGATTTATGGAACATAGATTTTGATATATGCCCCGGAACGCTGAGGAGTGGAATCTGTAAAGATGCTGGTCAATACTTTTGTCTACATTAAGAATGTGTCACCATCACATCTTACCCTAAGGGACCCAATGACACATCCCAAATCATTATATGGAGAGGTGCTATGGGAGATCATCCTGGCTATTCACCTATATATATGAAATTTACCAACCACTCCTTAAGTTCCTGGAATTTGGTTCTCACATTGGGCATAAACCTCTATTTGGATGGTATAGACTCAGGAACCCTTTTCACCATCCAATGAAAAGACATTTTCTTCAGAACCCAAACAGGGCCATTAATACGAATGGGAGACCCCCTACTCTATATACACAAACAGTCACCTCAGCCACCTAGAAAGCCAGTTTCAGAAATTCAACCAGGAACCAACCTCCAAAGCTACCTTAGAGGACAGGAACCCAACCTCCAAAGTTGCCTTCGGAGTCTCGTCTGATGGCTAGTCCCCTGAATAACAGCCTCCTAGCTTGCTTCCTACCTTGATTGATATGCTCTGTTTACTCAATGAAACTTGGCCTCAATTAGCCCAGGATTGTTGGCTTTGTTTAAAAGCAAAACCTCCTTATTGTATAGGCATAACTGTTGCAGTTCCCATTGTCAGTACCACAGACAAAACAAAATGTATCCCCCAAATAGTACATGTGACTCTAGAAGAAATAACTTGTAATGTCTCCTGTCTCATAACCCTAGGTTTCACTATTACTGCAATCTTGTCTTCTAAAATCTGTAATTTGTCCATCACCATGTCAGCATCCAAAATATATATAGCTCTCACCAATGCTTGATTTGTATGCCCTACAGGTCTTACAAGATGTATTGCTCCCGAAATGTTAAACAATGAGCCCACCTTACATCTTGCTATTCATGTGCTCCCACAGTGGCCCCCAAGAAGATTTATTCTTCACTTCAGCCATCTCTGCCACATACCAAAAATGTGCAGTTCCTTTCCTAGTGCCTACTCTAATAAGGTTTGGTGTGACAGGAACAGTGGCCATAAGTACTACTGCATTAATCCTTACTGAGGTGAGGGTATCTCATCTCACACATCAACTTGATAATGATACACTGGCTGTACAAGATATCGTAGATTGACTCCATGACCAAGTAAATTCCTTAGCAGAAGTTGTTCTACAAAACCACAGAAGTTTAGACCTACTGTTTTTATTCCAGGGAGGACTCTGTGTAGCTCTCAGAGAAGAATGTCAGGAATTATAAAAGATTCCCTTCAAAAGGTCTGACAAAATATAGAAAAAAGAAAACAAGACAGAGGAAAAAATAAAAATTGATTCCATTCATTATTCAACTGGAAACCATGGCTAGCTACTCTAATTACCAGCCTAACCAGACCTCTTATACTTCTCTTTCCTGGTTTACTCATAGGCAGGACCTTTCATACTAAACTGGTTTATTAAATTTATTAAACAATGCATTGATTCTGTATAACTTATGCATGTTAAAACTTATTATAACCCCATACCTATGACTGAAGAGTCAACAAATTGACTCATACACAACTAAAAGGGGGGAATGAAATAATCATAAAATAGTCAATAAGAATGAAATGGCTAATGAAATAATTGTGCTAGCTTGCTTGACATGAGTAACTCCATTTTGTTTAAATCCTTCATCTTAGCTGCCTGTCTGACCTAAGAATAACCTCCCAGTGTATATATGTGGTTGCTGCAACTTTCCCATGACCACAGACTCCCAGTTTTGTTCCCTTGTGCTGACCACACTGACCATTCCTGTTCACCATTTACAAAACTCCCTAGTCACAAGTTCTTGTATGCCTTGTTAACCGAAATCCAAGAGATTATTCCTTTTGTTTTTAGGTCCTTGTTCCCTCACCCCTTTGCTTAACCCCCTGCTATGTAGCCTACTTGCAGATTTTACCTATAAAAGTTTCTTGCTGATTCCATTTAGTGTCAAGATCCTCCTGGTTCTAATACATCAACAGCAAATAGGCAGAGAAACAAATAAAAAGCACAATCCCATTCACAATAGCCACAAAAAAAGAAAAAGAAAGAAAGAAATACCTTGGCATCTTCCTAACCAGAGAAGTGAAAAGCCTTTACAATGAAAACTGCAAAACATTCCTCAAAGAAATCAAAGATGACACATACAAATGGAAAAATATTCCATGCTCATGGTTTGGAAGAATCAACACTGCTAAGATGTCCATCCTTCCCATGGCAATCTACAGATTTAACAAAATAATATATTTTCTATAAAAACAAAACATGTATTTGTTAAAGAGGAGATGATTAGTGTTCATCACTTATCTCTTAAAATGAATTCTACTTTTTAAGGAAAAAAATTTCCCTTTTCTCCAACTTTACACTGTATTCACCGTTTGTACACTGAAAGAGAAACAATTTAAGCAAAAACAGTTCAATTCTTGTATCAACCTAAATCTGAAACATTTGTAAAAACTGATTTTTTTTAAAGATGAAATACTGTTTCTATCTGATATTTTCTATAGATGTTCTCTCGGCATGCAAGCAAAACTTACAAAGTTACTGAGAAGTTCATTTTTTTAAAGAATGTTTAATATGAACATTGTTATTTTGAGATCTTCTTTGCCAAAGAATTTATGGTGTGCTAAGAACTTTCTCAAATGGCATCTATGAAAAGCTTATAGCTAAAATGATCCTTTATGGTGATATACTGGAAGCGAAGCTCTAAGATTGTGAATAAGGAAATTATGACTACTCTGAGAACTTCTATGTAAAAAAGAACTGGAGGTTTCAGCCAATGCAATAAGGTAAGAAAAAAAATAAGTAAAGGGAACCAGATGAAAAAGATAAGGCAATTATCTTTTATTTGCCAATATCATGATCTTAAATGTAGCAAGTTCAAATGCATCTACAAAATAAACTAAAAGTTATAAAAGAGTTCAGCAAATTGAGAGAATGTAAGATTAATATGTACAAATAACATTCTTTCCTATATACTAGGACGGACCTATACAAAAATAAATTATAAAATATTTTTTATTTAAAGTTTCACAAACAAAAAAGATAGAAATAAATTTAACAAAAGAATTGTGAGACTTTTATAATTTTTAATGGTCATTTAAAATTATAAAAAATTACAAACAGAAATTAAAGAGCATCTAAATAAACAGACTCATGGCAATTTTATGACTTTGATGACTCAGTTTTGTTAAAATAGCAATTCATTCCAAACAGATAAATGGATTTAAAGCAATTCCATTTCTTGTCAGTATCCAAATTGTGTGAAGAATCACAGCAATTTACAAACTCACTAAAATTTATATAGGCTGGTGAAGGAATTAGATAGCCACAGCAAGTTTAAAAAATTAGAAAAAAGTTGGATAATTTTAAAATTTGGTTGATTATTTTACTAGCTATTTTAAATATTTCCAAAATGATTACAATTTGTTAAGCAACTTGAAAAAATACTTATATTAATTTAAAAATAAGATATTTGAATAGGTTGACCCATAAAAAGCATAATCACAAGAGGGTTTCGGGAAAAAAAAATTACTTTTCTTTAATGCCCAATATTTTTAATGTTTCAGAGATCTTGGATTTTTGTTCTTAAAATGGAAATTTTTCTACTTTAAAGATATTTTGAAATACTAATAATACACATTATTGAGGAACTTTTACACATAAAATGTATAATTTAATAAACATTTATCAGCAAGCACATAAATAGTTTAGAAAGACGTCTACTCTCTTACCTGTTAAACAACATTGATTTTACCTTTAAAAAATAAAAGCTTGAGGAATCTTACATAATTATGTTTTTGAACTCTGATAAAATATTTCTGGAAGCAAAAACTACCTTTTAGAAAAATCATTCTGATTGTTGACATGCTTATTCCATTGATTCAAAATGAACACAGATTAATGTGCATGTTTCCAGAAATATGTATTTTGCTGTCTTGCATGTAGCATCAAAAGTGCTTTTGTATTTTTGAACAAATTGTTAGTGACTCTTTCCACCTGTACTGCTCTCAGTCTATGTCCTGAATTATTCAGGTAAATACATAAAGGAAAGCTCATTCAAGAACAGAATCATAGCCATGAACTGAAAAGTTAATCACTCTATACTCTATATGAAATATAATTATAGGTTTTTAAGAGAATCAGTATACAAAAAAAGGAATAAAAAGTCATATATTGAACACATCATAGTGTCACCAAACATATTCAGCATGTGGGTTATCCACTCTCTTCATTCACAAGCAACATACTTCAGATTTTTTCTTTCCTGGGCTTCATAAATATGTTCCCTTAAAAATTAATAAAATGTGTCTTTTTAAATCTGAAGGAACATTAAATCATCACTGTTTCAAATATGGTGATTTACTTTGAGAATTCTGATTTTCTTTCTACATTCCACTCACATTTTTATTTAGGTTAATTTAGTATCTTATTATCCATAGTCTGATTGCTATCAATCTTACTTTTCATGCACACATACATCCACATATATATATAATATAATGACAAATATACATACATATACACATATCTATGTATATATCTCACATCTGAGAATGCAAACTTTTTGGAAAACAAAATGACTATTGTTCACTAAACCTGTAAAACAACATTTTAGTGTTTTAAATGCTTACGATGTACTGTTATCAGTTACAACAACCCTTAGATATAGGATATATAGTTATTTCTATATTGTAGATGGAGAAAATGGAGCATTGGAGAGTTATTTAACATGTACAGAGTTATATATTTAGTAAATGGCAGAGGTAGTTTTAAAATCAACGGGCATTGATGTTGAAATTTGTGCTCTAACCACTTTTCTATTTAAAAAACTTTTACTAGTATTATATTTAATCTATAAGATTTTTAAATTAGCATAAACAAATTTAGTAGTTATCTTTGGATTAAGTGTTATATTGTATTAGTATGGACTTTGCTGCAACTTGGATGGATTTGGAGTCAATCATACTCAGTGATCTATCAGAACCAAAGAACAGAATACCATACGTTCTCACTCATAAGTGGACCTTGAACAATTATAATACTGTAAGAAAGGAATTGGCAGTAGTGGGAAACTGCCAGGGTCAGGAGGTGGGATTGGCAGTTGAGGAAAACTACTAGGAGAGGGAGGGGCATATCTCATCAACAAGGGTACCTGCATAATCAACATCTGTATATCTAACCCTGAATTGTACCTCACATCTTTATAATAAAAAAAAATACTATGAAAAATAGAGTTCTGTTGTATTAGGTAATCATTCGATTACTTAATAAGAGGAAAAGCAATTTCCTCTATTAATCTATAATTTTCTGGCTTTAAAATCAATTCATGTTATAAACTCCTCTTTTATTACTAAGGATTAAGATGCAAAAAAATAACTCACAACTTCTTTGACAGGCAATTTCACATAATGATGTAATGTCATGCAAATTAAACATGAATATAGTCCTCATGAAATAAAGAAAATGCTAAGAACAAGGTGGCTATAATTACCAACACCAAATTATTAAATTTGTCAACTATCAAGACAAAGTTGAGTAGACATGACCGATAAAGAATTTCTTTTTATTCTCTGTGTCTCAACTTTTAAAAAAATTTTTACACTGAACATCAAAACATTTAATATAAAAATTGATATTTTAAACCAATAAATATATGAATGAATATGATATTCAAAGGAGAAATGTTTACACGTATATCTAGAGAATTGAAACATCTTTTCATGCTTAGTATCTCTATGTAATAATATAGTATTTCTTTTCTTTTTTTTTTTTAGTTGAAATCCCACTCTCTCACCTAGGCTGGAGTGCCAGTGGCACACACGCTCATGGCCACCCCAGTGTCAACCTGCTGGTCTCAGGCGATCCTTCCGCCTCAGCCTTCCAAGTAGCCAGAACAACAGGCATGGGCTACCGTGCCCAGTTAATTTTTTTTATTTTTAATTTTTATTTTGGAGATGAGGTCTCAACAAGTTGCCCAGATTTTTCTTGAACCCCTGGGTTTAGGCAATCCCCTCACTTGAGTTTGAGATTACAGGTTTGAACCACCGTGCCCAACCTCTTTTCATTTTTAAATACATATTTCTATGAATGGTAAGACATTTTTAAAAATTAATTAATTTTATTTAAAGGTTTCAAATAAATACATATGGGACAAATAAAGCAAGAACTATGTTAGAGATATATAAAAAAAATTTAAGTATTTTGCAGATGTAGTTTTGAAATATTTTCAGTCTGTGACTTGTTTCTCATTCTCCTGACAGTTCCTTTTGTAGGTTGTTTTTAACTGTAATGGAATCTAACTTTTTAAAATAAATAGCACCTTTGGATTATCCAAGATTATCCTGGTTTTCTCCCATGTTAATTTCTAGGAGATTTACAGTTTTGTGTTTTACATTTGGGTCTTTGCTTCATTTTGAGTTAATATTTTTAAAGAGTGTAAAGTCCATATGTAGATTCTTTTTAAGTGTAAATATCAAGTTGTTCTGCTCCATTTGTCAAAAAGATTCTCTTTGTTTTATATTTCTTTTTCTCTTTTGTCAAAGATCACTTGACTATACGTGGGTCTGTCTCTAGACTCTGCATTTTCTTTCATTGATTTATGATTCTATCCTTTTGTCTATGCCACATTTTCTTGATTACTGTAGCTTTATAGTAAGTCTTGAAATCCAACAGTGTCAGTCTCCTGACTTTATTCTTTTCTTTCATTATTGAGTTGACTATTCTGGGTATTTTGTCTCTTTATATAGACTTTAGAATCCATTTGTCAAGGTTCATGAAATAACCTGGAATTTTGATTGGGATTGCATTGAATTTGACATATCAAGTTGTTGAGAAAAACTGACATCTTGACATTTTCTAATCTTCCTATCTATAAACATGGGGCATCTCTCAATTTATTTAGTTCTTCTTTGATATCTGTTTTTTTCCAGAATATTATATAGTTGGAATCATAGAGTATGTAATCTTTGCAAACTGGCTTCTTTAAATTAAAAATGTGTTGTTTCCTTCCTGACTTTCATTACTTGATAGCTTATTTTTTGCATGATGGAATAATATTCCATTATCTGCTTATCCCTAAGTAGCACATTCAATTTACCTGCCAGTCTATGGAATTTTAAAAATAAGTCAGTTAAATTCCCCACACAAATTTAAGTACTCCATCCTGTTGAGTACTCCATCCTGTTGCTGCTATACAGCCTTTCTCCAATTCTGATTATTCACTATGTTCCTGAGTGTAATTTTATGTGGCCCTGTGTAGCATATGATGTTCTTCTCCTCCAAGTTATGAGTATATCTGACTTATAAACTTCTTTTGATCTCATCTGTCCAGTCTGGTGTCATGTGTTTGACTATATTTATGACCATAGGATGATAATCCTTCCATCATTAATATGGTGAATATAAGATGATTGCAACAAGCTGACATGATTTTAACATATGTGTTCGTTCATATTAGTTTAAATTAAATATGAGATTTCTGAGGTTGGAATAGAGAGATTGCTATTACTTATTCCCAATAATAGCTGCATTGCTTCCTTGTTTGGCCCAGTTATTTTTCTCTGAGGCAATGTGATACTAGCTCATCCTACACATACTGGGTTTGTATTATGAGTTAATCCATGTGTTAACTTCAGGAAACTTTTCTTCAATTATATTTTGAATTGCTTTTCTTTAGATTTTTATTGTCCACCCCAATTATGCATATTTTAGATTTATCTTTACCTATGATTCACATCTATAATTTTCACTCTAATTAACTATATTATTTTTCTTTATATTTGCATCACTGTATTTACATGTTTCTTTCCTCTGTGTTCTAATTATGTTTTATGGAATGTCTATTTTATTTTGTTTCTTATTTATTCTTTATTTATAATTTAAAAATTTTGTTCAAAATCCATTTTGATTTCACTGCTGTTTACTCATCAAATTGCAGTTTATGTTTGACTGTTTTTTGAATTTCTGTATGTCTACATTTGGTATTAAATCATACATTTGACTGCTCAGTTTTTTTTAACTTCATATTGGAATTTGTTTATTATATTCTAAATCTTTATTAAAGCATTTTTCGCTGAGGTTTCATCATTCTGAAGATAGTATATTAATATTTCTGATATTTTTGTTACAGTCTACTTCTGTACAACTTTGAGTATTCCTTTTCTGGAATTTGTGTTGAAGTAAATTCATTTTTCTGACTAATAGCAGGAGGTTTCTGAGGAGAGTGGAAAGGAAATAGTTTTTGAAGCTTCACAGTTTAAGTTCTCCCTCCTTGGTTATTACAGTGGTGGACTATTTTCTCAATTCATGACACCTGTGTGTGGCCACCCCTCCTGTGACCCTAAGAATCTATTCTATTTCATGGGAACTTCTACTGATGGCCTCAGTTTACTTTGATTTCTTTGCAGGCCACTCTTTCCAAGATAAATAGTATTTTTCTTTAAATGTGAAGCAGTCACTTTTGGAAGATGTATTTGGCAGGGACTTTATGAGATCAGTCACCTCTGGGTATTCCCACACACTTTGTGACATCTTTCTTCTCAATCCACAGTGATAATACTGCACTTACTACAGATTCTTATCAAAATGAAGCTTTTTTCTTCTGGAAGTGAATATGTACTAGAGATTTCTAAAATATAAAACCACAAGATTTCCCCCCCCAAGGCACTTTGTTTGACTTCCTGTGTGGTCTTGCTGGCTGGTTTAGCTTTATGTCAATTTGCAACAGATATGGACTTTACAGGATTTTCTGTCTCCTAATTTGGTAGAGAATGTAGTATATATGTATATTTTTTTTAATTGATTCCCTGGTTATCTTTCTTTATAAGAAGTAAAAAATAAATTAATTAAAATAAATTTCTGCTTTTTTTAATATTTGGTATATGTTTCCACTTGGATTCATATCCACATATATATTATTCAGAAGAAAAGTTGGTATATCTTCACATTATAGCAGTCTAGAAAAAGATGAAACCAAAGGCCAAATATAAAAGAAAAAAATACTAATTATTTTCAGTAGTCGATTAAGAAGCACATGTCTATGTATAAACAAAACATTTTATTTAAAAATGTAAGATTTAACTAGCTTTATATTTATAATGCTGTTAACAGTAAAAATAAAAAATTCAGTTACAATTTGTACTATGGGGATATAAAATTAGAATGCACATAGTGGGATAAAAAGAGAAATTGTATACATTCAAAGTTAGAATTTAAGGAACAAGATTATATAAATTTGACTCACACATAATTTAATTCTATTAATTTGGCCTCAAAGTCTTTTTTTTAATTATCATACAATGAATTTATATTATTGGAAATCTTTCACGCTTTAAGCTACTTTCTCTCTTTCTCCTTCTCTTTCTTGCTGCCTTTCCAATAATAGTATCCCAGTCAATATAGCATCTATTATCATTCTCCAACATTCTCTCTCTTTCCCTTTTTCTCCTTGTCTTTCTCAGGCTACTATTCTAATTAATGTAGATTCAGTATTAAACCAATTAACTACTCCTATATTTCAGGAAGATCACGTGTATCAAATTCAAATTTGCTAACTTTGAAATTATTTATTTAAGAGTTAAAACACAGGCATTAATAAAAATATGAATAAACTATCACTCATAATTATTTTTTCCAAATTTGAATTATTATTATCAAAATAAAAAGTTTGTAAAATATTTCCACTACCTCTTTTGGAAAAATAGTGTTTATATCTATAGCATCTTTAAAATTATGGGATAAAATATATTACAATATTGGTGACACTGAACTAAATATTGTGTCTAATAGTATTTGAGATCACATATAATAATTGGTGTATCATTTGATATAATTATTATGCATAACAATTGTTAATTATTGTATGTAATATAATTATATATAACAATTATACATAATATAATAATTGATATGTTGTCACAATGATTCATGTTACTATATGTAATTATGTATGTAAATTATAATTATTATATCTAAAACCTTTCAAAAATAGTGTTAGATTTCTAATGACTCATGCTTACTTTTGCGTATAATTTTAGCATTAAAGAGTCTGAAGCAAACTCTCAACATGAGGTGTTTTTTTCCCCACAAATTTTTAAAAGACATTTATGCTCATTTAGAGGGCTATAAAATGTTATTTATAAGTTTATATTATTCTGACATATACAAAATATAAAGCAGAAAGTTATTTAAATTAGCAAGAGCCTAAATTTTGGTCCATATATCATCTAAGATGATGAGACAAAAATAGATATTTAAGTTTGCACTAAGAAATTCTAGGAGTCGGGCTCGGTGGCTCAGCCTATAATCCCGCACCTTTGGGAGGCTGAGTAGAGTAGATTGCCTCAGCCCGTAGGTTCGAGACCCGCCTGGGCAACTTGGCAAGACCTCATCTCTACAGTAAGTCAAAAAATCAGCCGGGTGTGGTAGCGCATGCCTGTAATTCCGGCTACTTGGAAGGCTTAGGCGGAAGGATCACCGGAGCCCAGCAGGTCGAGGCTGCAGTGACCGGAAATGGCCACTGCACTCCAGTCTGGGCGACAGAGTGAGACTCCAACTCAAAAAAAAGAAATTCTAGGAATAAATATTTGCAATCCTATGTAAGGTCTGTCTATCAATCCAGGGGTGAAGTATAGAGAAGTTGTGGGAGAGGCCTATGAACAGACAAAGGATTTGAAATTCCACCTGATAGTATATGCCTAGATCTAATTAAAAGAAGATAAAACAAAACACAACTCAGTGGTCCAAATACAAAGCTCCAAAGAAAAATTTTTCATGTAAGTCCATGAAGACCGTGACTAACGTCCATTTGTCTCCTTACAAATTTAAGAACTGGTTACACTTGGATCTTCTGAGCCCTGGCTAGCTCCGTTAATCCTGATCATGCCATGTGTTTGGAGTTTGAGAGAGACTCCATGTATCACCCCTTGTATTAGCCAGTTTTCTGGGTTCTCCAGAGAAATAGAACCAACAGAAAAGTATACACACACAAACACACAAACACACACATACACATATTAGATTTCTAATGGCTCAAGTTTATTTTTTGCTTATAATTTTAGCATTGAAGAGTCTGAAGATACGAGGCGTCTTGTTCCAGACCACCGCAATAAGCAAATATCGCAATCAAATGAGATAGTGTTTTGCTTTCCAGTTCTTATATGTTTACATTATACTGTAGTCTACTAAGTGAACAATAGCATTATGTCTAAAAAAATACATATTTTAATTAAAAATACTTTATTGCTAAAAACTGCTAACGATCATCATGGCTTTCAGTGTGTCATAATCTCTTTGCTGGTGCAGAGTCTTGCTCAATGATCCATGGCTGCTGACTGATTAGAGTGATGGTTGCTGAAGGTGGGAGTGGCTGTGAAAATTTATTTCAAAAGGCAACAATGAAGTTTGCTGTGTCAATTGACTCTTCCTTTAATGTAAGATGCATCTATAGCATGCTATGCCTTTTGATAGTATCTTATCCACAGTTGAACATCTTTCAAAAGGGAAGTCAAACTTCTAAACCTCTACTGCTGCTTTGCCAACTAAGTTTATGTACTATTTTAAGTTCTTTGTTGCCATTTCAACAATATTCACAACATTTTACCAATAGTAGATTCCAACTCATGAAAGTAATTTTTTTTTTTTTTGCACATCCTTAAGAAGCAACTCTTCATCCTTTCCTTTCAAGTTTTATTATAAAATTACAGGAACTGCAGTCACATCATCAAGCACAACTTCTAACTCCACATTTTTATTTTTATTTTTTTGCTACTTCTACCTCATTTTCAATTACTTCTTCCACTAAGTCTTGAAACTCTCAAAGTCATCCATGAAAGCTGGAACCTACTTATAAACTTGTTGATGTTGATATTTTAATTTCCTCCAATAAATCACAAGTGTTCTTGATGACCTCTAGAATGATAAATCTCCAGAAAAGTGTCCATTTACTTTGCCCAGATCCATCAGAAGAATCACTATCTATGGCAGCACTGCAAAATGTATTTCTTGAATTATAAAACTTGAAAGTTGAAATTACTTTTTTGACCCATGGGCTGCAGAATGAATGTTATGTTAATAGTAACAAAAACAACATTAATCTCATTGTATATCTTTATTAAAGCTCTTTGATGACAAGAGACATTGTCAATGAACAGTAATATGTCAAAATAATTTTTTGCTGAGAAGTAGACCTCAATGGTAAGTTCATAATATTCCATAACCCATGCTTTAAAGAGATATTCTGTCATCCAGACTATGCTTTTCTATTTATAGAGCACAGACAGCAGATTTTACGATAGTCCTTCAAGGCCAGAGGATTTTTAGAATAGGATATGAGCACTGACTTCAACTTAAAGTCACCTGCTGCATTAGCCAATCACAAGAGAACCAGTCTGTTCTTTGAAGCTTTGAAGCTGGGAATTGACTTCTCTCCAACTATGAAAGTACTAAATGCCATCTTATTCCAGTACAAGACTGTTTTATCTGCATTGAAAATCTGTGTTTTGTGTAGTCATCTTCACCAATTATTTTAGCTATTTCTTCTGAATAATTTACTGTAGTTTCAGCATCAACATTTGCTGCTTTACTTTCTTTGTTTCTGTTATAGACATGGTTTCTGTATTTAAATCTCACAAACCAACCTCTGCTAGTCTCCTACTTTTCTTCTGAAACTTCCTCACCTCTCTCAGTCTTTATAGAACTGAGGAGAATTAGGACCTTGCTCTGAATTAAACTTTGACTTAAAAGAATATTGTGGCTGCTTTGATCTGTTATCCAGACCACTCAAAGTTTCTCCATATGAGTAATTAAGTTGTTTAACTTTCTTATAATTTGTGTGTTCACTGCAGTAGTGCTTTTAATTTCCCTCAAGAAGTTATCTTTTGCAGCCACAGCTTTACTAAATAGTGCAAGTGACCTAGCTTTCAACCTATCTCAGTTTTCAACATGCTTTACTCACTAAACTTGATTATTTCTAGCTTTTGATTAAAAGTGTAAGATGTGACTAGTTAGAGGCCATTGTTTGGATATTAAGTAGCCTAATATCAATATGCTATGTCTCAGGGAATAGGGAGGTCTTGTGAGAGTGAGAGACACTTAGATGTGACTGGTTAATGGAACTGACATAAAACACACATTTATGGATTAATTTCACCCTCTTATATGCGCATGATTCATCATGGCATCAAACAATTATAATAGTAACATCAGTGATCACTGATCACAGATCACCATAACACATATAATTATAAAAGAGTGTGAAATATTGTGTGAATTACTAAATTGTGACAGCGTGACGTGGACTGAGCACACGCCATTGGAGAAATGGTGCTGACTTGCTTCAATCAAGGTTGCCATCATTTTTCAATTTGTGAAAAATGAAATATCTTCATAGTACAAAAAAGTAGAATGAAAAAGTAAGAGAGCCGGGCTCAGTGGCTCAGCCCTTAATCCTGCGCCTTTGGGAGGCTGAGGTGCGTGGATTGCCTGAGCCCGCGGGTTCGAGACCCGCCTGGGCCCCTGGGCACTGAGACCTCATCTCTACAATAAATCAGAAAATCAGCCGGGCATGGTAGTGCGCGCCTGTAATTCCGGCTACTCGGAAGGCTGAGGCGGAAGGATCACCGGAGCCCAGCAGGTGGAGGCTGCGGTGGCTGGGATCGGCCCCTGCCCTCCAGTCTGGGTGACCGAGTGAGACTCCAACTCCAAAAAAAAAAAAAGGAAGAGAAAGTATACCTACAAATATGTATATATGTAATTAAAAATAAAATTTATTAGAACAAATTGGTTTACCCGATTATAAAGGTTAAGTCTCATCATCTGCTATGAAAAAAAGTTGGATATCCTGGAAAACCATTGTTTTAGTTCCAAATCAGTGTTGTCATTGTGAAGGTTTATATTCAGAGAGATTAATGGTATAGATTTCAATCTGAGTCTGAAGCCCTGAAAATCAGGAGCACAGAGGGCAGAAGATCAATGGCACAACTCAACAATGAGACTGAGTGAAGTCAACCTTCCCTTGCCATTTTAATCTATTTAATCCCTCAGTAGTTTGAATGATGCCCACCCATATCAGGAAGAACCATTTTTTTTCACTCAGTTCACCAACTGAAATGCAAATGTCTTCCAGAAACACCCTCAGAGACACACCAGAAATAATGTTTAGCCAGATCTATAAGGCTTCCATGGCACAGTCAAGTTAGCATAAAAAATTCACCAGCACCTTCCTAGTTTGAACTTTATGTGTTTTTACAACATATCATCTTAGAGGAAATAAAGAAACAGCAATACACTTTTTGGAAGTCAAAGATTCTGATGCATTTTTCCTAGTTTTATTTTTAAAGGCATTAATTCACAATTGCAAAGATGTGGAATCAACCTAAACCCCATCACAGTGCATAATGACAATGTGATATATATACACACACACCATTGAATACTATGCAGCCATAAAAAAATAATGAAATCGTGTCTTTCACAGCAATATGAATGGAGCTGGAGATCATCATTCTAAGTAAATAGACCTCAAAAACAGAAAACCAAACACTGCATGTTCTTACTCAGTTGTGGGAGCTAAATGGTCGCAAGATGAAAATAATAGACACTGGAGACACCAGTAAGAGGCAAGATGGGTTAGGGTTCAGAAATTACCTGTAAGACACAATATTCATTATCTGGGGAATGGGTCATCTGAGTCCCAATGCCCACACCTAAGCAATATGTCCACGTAACAGATACGCATGTGTACCCTCTGAATCTAAAATAAAACATTATATAAAAGCACCACTACTTGAGGATAGCAACTGAGCCAAACTGTGTGAGTCCCAGAGTGAGTGAGTGAATGTATGGAAATTCTTGTGCACATGATGGTGAGCAAGTGGGCATGTGAGTGGCTGAATAAGGACTAGGGAGCTAGTGTTCAGGGCTCTCCTGGTGTGGTAGTTGGTGCTACAACTGCTCAGCTTGGACCCTAACAATTCCTGGGATGCAGAAGCCAAGTGACATTTTTTCTAAGTCAACATAACCTTTCCTGAGAAGAAATTGCTGGGAGAGATTGACTAAGTGGAGCTTGTGAGCAGGTAGCCAGGGCCCTTCTGGTGAAGCAACTGGTGCTGCAGCTTCTCTGCTTGGTCTCTAGTGCTTCCCAGGTTGCAGAAGCTGAGTCATTATTATTATTATTTTTTTTTGAGTTGGAGTCTCACTGTCGCCCAGACTGGAGTGCAGTGGCAGCTCCCGGCCACCGCAGCCTCGACCTGCTGGGCTCTGGTGATCCTTCCGCCTCAGCCTTCCGAGTAGCCGGAATTACAGGCATTCGCTACCATGCCCAGCTGATTTTTTGATTTATTGTAGAGGTGCGGTCTCGCTGCCCAGGCGGGTCTCGAACCCGCGGGCTCGGGCAATCCACTCACCTCAGCCTCCCAAAGGTGCGGGATTACAGGCTGAGCCACCGAGCCCGGCTATGAGTCATTATTTTTAACAGACAAAAGTTTTCCTGCAAAGAAGTGGCAAGGAGGGACTACCAACTTCAGACTCTGCCTCATCACTGCAGCAGGAGAGACTGCCGGCTCCAAACTTTGCCACACCACCTCAGCACCTGGTTGGACACTGGCAGCAAGGGAGCAGAGGGAGCCCAGAGGCAGAGTAGCACCAGAGAAGATGAAAGAGATACCCTGCCAACATCTTGAATACAGCACAAGAAAGTGCTCCAACTTGCTCACCACAGAGCAACAGACCCAATCTCTGGGACTGGCAGATCAACTACTCAGGGGTTGATGGTGACCCAGAGGGAATATTCTAAAAGTACAAACTTTGGAGTGACCTGACAAGTGCTATCTCAGGCACCCCACTCCTTACCCTGATCCAGCCATGGGACAAAGGGTGTGGCCAGAAAAGGATGAGGAAAAAAATCCAAAGAGATCAGTGGTGAGTCTGGGGCTGACCCAACTCCCCTCCTCCCTAGTAGACATCAGACCCACACAACTGGGGCACGACTGAGAAGAACAAACCCAGGTAGAGCCTGGACTTCAGTCACAATGGGAGAACTCCATTCCAGGTTAGGCCTGGCTGGGGCAAACCTGCAAGTAGCAAATACATACATGGGGAAGAGACAATCCCACACCTACACACCAGAGGGGATCTCCCTAACCATATGAAAGTGGGAGGGGAGGTCTGCAGCCCCACCTACCCCCACTGCCCCTCTTCCTGCCCTGCTCTAGACGCTTACGGGAGCGGGGGGGGGGGGGGATTAAAAGTGGCAGAAGTTCTGCAGGAGACAGCAGAGTAGATGAGAGGATCAATTACAGAGCTCACCACAAGGGGGCAGGGTTTTTTTTCCTATTTAAATTTATTTATTTTTTTAATTATTAAAAATTTTTGCCTATGTGTTATTTCATCTTTTTTTTTTTTTTAAAAAGCAGGATTTATTGAGAGGACAGAAAAGTTCCCACAGTGGGAAGGGAGCAGAGGAGGTTACCTTCATCTGTATTTTTTAATATTTTCCCAGTGTGCATGAATGTGTATGTGAGGGTTTGATCTGCATCCCCCTCCCTTTTACGCCAGAGACCAACTCCAGCTGGGTTCAGGGTACCCCAAAGGTGGAGATTGGGGGAATCGCGTCAGCAGTTGGGGAGAAGAAGAGAGAAATAAGGAGACTGGACTCCAGTCTAGTGCAGAAGCGATGTGTGTATTGGGAATTACAACGGGTCTTTTTTTTTGTTTTTTGTTTTTTGGGGTTTTCTTTGAGTTGGAGTCTCACTCTGTCACCCAGACTGGAGTGCAGTGGCCGCTCCCGGCCACCGCAGCCTCACCTGCTGGGCTCTGGCGATCCTCCCGCCTCAGCCTTCCAAGTAGCCGGAATTACAGGCATGCGCTACCACGCCCGGCTGATTTTTTTTTTTTTTTTTGATTTATTGTAGAGATGAGGTCTCGCTGCCCAGGCAGGTCTCAAACCTGTGGGCTCAGTCAGTTCACTCACCTCAGCCTCCCAAAGGTGTGGGATTACAGGCTGAGCCACCGAGCCCGGCTACAACGGGTCTTTTATACACAAAATCAGATGTGGGAGGGGCATCCCCCACCCACCAGAAACCTTAATCCATGAAAACTTAATCAATGATTGCCTTTAAACCCTTTTCATATGATAATCTTAAAATCCCATAACAAAGGATAAGCTAATTCGTGACTGACATATTCTATAAACCTTTTTCATCCTAAGCTGATTGATTTATGCCAAGTTAAACAATTCTATAGAAGCTTAAGTATTTACTTTACAAAGGAAAGTGACCCATCCCAGAATGTTTGGAATATGACCCAGTCCAAAGTTCACAGTGGGCTACCTGTAAGTAACCCAGCTGCATTCTTTCAACAAAATGACTGTCTTTTAAAACTATATTCTACAATTTACACCTTCAATAAATCCTAAGATCTTGACCCAGAAGCCTGTGACCAATACTAAGGTTCTTAGATGTGACACGAGTTTGAATTATAAGTTGTATGAAAGCCAAAACTGCAGTTTGAGGAAGAATGGGAGAAATGAGCTTCTAAAGTTAATTTGTGCTTGTCCCAGTCTCAGAGTTTTTATGTTTTGAGCTCACAGGAGCTTAATCTGGTTAGTGCTGAGTAGAAAGGGGGAGGAAATGGGGTCAATAGCTCCCAAACGCATCCTAGTGGTCTCCTGATCCCTAACGCTCAGTGGGCCTCTGTGGCCAGCTCCCAATATTTTTATTTTATTTTTTCCTTTTCTTTTTCTTTCTTCTTTGGTTTCTTGTTTTCTGTTTATGTGTGTATGTGAATGTCTAAGTGTAAGTGTTTATCTTTCAGTTTTTCTGTTGTTGTTGGTTTGTTTTTGCTCTTTTTCTCTTCTCTTTATTTATTTATTTTTTTAGTTTAAGGTGTGCGCCAATATATGTGTGAGGGTTCAATTTGAATTCCTTTGTTTTTGTTTTCATCTTCTGGTCTTTCTCTTTTATTTTTCATTCATTTTGTGTTAGGGGTGTATGTGTGTGTGTGTGTTGTGTTGTGTTGTTGCTGTTTGTTTTGTTTCATTTGTTGTTATCCCAGTTTGTTTTAGGGTGTGGTTGTGTGTTTGAGTATATGTGTTCAATTTATTTTTGCTCTGGTTTCTGCTTTCATTGCTCTGTGATTTTTTTCTTTTCTTTTTAAAAAATTGTTGTCCATCTTATTTCATTCTATTTTTCTCTGTGCTCCTCATTGCTGTCCTTGAACTCAGGGGTACACACACATACCCATTGCATCATCATATAGAGTGACAGTGGGGAGTGGGTCTCAGGAAACACATACCACAATCAAGGAACATTGTAATTTGCAAGTAATTTCTGAATCCTGCCTCCCCACCCCCTACTTATTTGACTTTCAAAACTACAAAAGACAACAAAGATTCCCACTCACAGTCCTGTTTCAAAATAGAACAAATCTAGAGCCAGGATCAGGGAAGAACAGAGGGATGAGCAAACATCAGAAGGGAAAGCCTCTCCCACTGACACTGAATAACAGAACTAAAAAGAAAAGCAAGAGATCTGTTACAAATGAGGAAAACCCAACCAAAGACACAGGAAATTTCAAGTGCAACAAAGAGAAACCTCCTGAAAAATCAGACCTTGGAGCCTAAACAAAAGAAGTTACCATGACTGGCCCCAGAATATGACAGGGATTAGGGAATGGATGGAAAAAGTGAATAAGACTCAAGAAAGACAAGAAAGACACAACACTGAAAGAATATGTAAGAGAGATTTTTGGCAATAAAAAACTGTCATCCAGAAAATAAATAGCAAGATTACAAGCATAGAAAGCAAAATCAATCTAGCCAAAATAAGAATCTCAGAACTTGAAGACTGGAACATGGAATTAAACCAATCAGTAAAAAATGTAGAAAGAAAGCTCAGAAAGAAAAAAACAAAGAATACAAGAGATGTGCAATTATACCAAGAGGGCAAACCTACACCTAACTGTTATCCCAGAAGAAGAAAGAAAGTGGAGAACACCATTGAACAAGTATTTCAGGAAGTAATACAAGAAAAATATTCCCATTTCACCAGAAAAGTGAACAGCCAAGCACAAGAGATACAGAAAACTCCTACAAGACCTCAAATGAGAAGACCAATCCCTAGACACATAGAAATTTGCCTACACGATGTAGGCACAAAATAAAAAATCCTAAAGGCAGTAAAAGTCAGACTACCTACCAGGAAAAACCAATCAGAATAGCAGCCGACCTATCGGCAGAAACACTACAAGCAAGAAGGCACTGGAATCCAATATTCAAAATCCTCAAAGATAAACAATTTCAACCAAGAATTTCCTACCCAGTCAAACTCAGCTTCATCAACAATGGAGAATTTAAATCCTTCCCAGAAATCCAACCTCTAAGAGATTATGCAACTTCTAAACCAACTCTATAGGAGATGATTAAAAGTCATCCAGTGTAACCAAGCAGGCTTCATCCTCAGGATGCAGGGTTGGTTCAACATTCACATGACCATAAGTGTAATTAATGCATCAATAGTTGTAAAAACAAGAACCACATGATTATATCATTAGATGCAGAAAGAACTTTTAATAAAATCTGGCATCTCTTCTTGATAATAATCCCCAAACACCTAGGTATAGGAGGCACATAGTTCAAAATAGTAAGTGCCATCTATGATAAACTCACAGCTAATATTTTTCTAAATGGACAAAAACTGGAAACATTTCCTCTGAAAATTGGAATAAGATAAGTCTGCCCATTCTCGCCCCTCTTGTTCAACATTGTGTTGGAAGTCCTAGGTAGGCCAATTAGACAAAAGAAACAAATCAGGGATATCTAAATAGGAATAGAAGAAGTCAAGTTAACCCTCTTTGCTGATGATATGATCCTATACCTCGAAAATCCAAAAGAATCTGTCAAATAGGGGGTTGAATTGGCAGTTGAGGAAAACTGCTTGGGGAAGAGGGGCACATCTTATCATCAAGGGTACCTGAATAATGAATATTTGTATACTTAACCTTTAATTGTACACTACAGTTTTAAAATGAAATTTAAAAATAGCCATTACTTTAAAAGTAAATAAAGTATATTTAGACTTGAAATTAAAATTCACACAAAATTTCCAAAGTTATGTAATATCCATAAGCATACTTTATTCTTTTAATTTGTAAGATTAAATTAGGTATTGTTTAAAAGAGAAGTGTTCCCAGAGATTGGTGAGTTGTCTATCCACCACATATGGTACAGTAAATAAAATAACTGAAAATAGAGCCTTGATTTCATTATTCTGGTTTAGAATTCAAATCATCTTTTTGGTTCCTGAAATCATATTACTACATAAATGATTTATTTGTTGTACACTATAAAGTACTGTAATCCTAATATAGGATTAATCTGTCCACTTTGATTGCACAAAATGTATGAAGCTTATAAATTACTGAAGTGTACCGTGTCTCTGTCACATATCAAATAACTAGACTTACACTTTTTTTCCAGCTATGTTACAAGTTCTTATTGGCGACCTCTAACTTGTACTGAAGTATTAGTGCCACCACATTTTTTAATCTATCATCACACAAAAATCACAGACTCTATTTTAGTTTTCTTAGAATTGTCTCCAGAGTAGTGGTGCATGGAAGATAGTTGCACAGAGCTTTTCAAAATTGGTTGTATCTGAGATAATCACATCAGTAGAAATTGTAGTGGGTGATGGCTATTCCATTGTTGCTACAGTGTTCCTATTTATTTTTATTTGTGGGCAAAGTTCACTTTTCTCTAACTTAGAGTTTATTTAGTGAGAAAAAATTGAGTTTTTAGTTCAGAAAGGACAGAAATATTACCTGATTGCCTCTATCGTAAACTTCAATAACAACTTTTTAAAATATCCTCCAATTATATTTGCCACATGTCTTTTATTGAAATGATGTAAAGAAAACCGAATGATTCCTAAAATGTTTCCATGTTTGTCATGATTTAATAATAAGAAACCAATTTTAAAACATCTCAAAATGTTATCTCAGCGGAGAGTTTTTTTTGGGGGGATGCAAATATTTTAAGTCATAAAATATCTCAGAAATTGTAGGTAAATGCACCCATAGATTAAATTATTTCTCTGAAGTTTTGCAATAAACTAGTGGCAGAGTTATAAAAAGAATCCCAGTCTTTTGAAACTAGCAATGTTTTTTAATTATCAAAAAATCTGCTAATTTTCTAGCTACAACTTTCAAAAACTGTGAGAAAATCATCAACAAAAATGAGAAAATTAATAAAAAACTATTTTAAAATTTAAGGACTTCTGACAAGATGGCAATGGGGCAACCTGGTCTCTGAAACACTCTGCAAAGGAGAATGCAGAGGGTCTCTGACTCTCTCCCTGGGGGCTGCAGACCCCAGCATTGGCAGCCTGCTCCTCACATGAAGCTTGGCTGTGGCCACTGCTGGAGCATCACAGCAGTCTAGACAGCCACTGCAGCCACAGACACAGCAGCTGCCAGCACCACCGTGGCCTCTGTGGTGGCCATAGTGCATCGTGCCACATGTGCCTGAGGCAATCCACAACTTCAGTCCTTGAAGCCCCTGCAGGCAAGATCTGCTGGGATTGCGGCCACCTCTGCTGCCATTTTGATGTCCTGCCGTCTGTGGGTCTCCTCCCATGTGCCCTGAGGCAGGCTTCCATCGCCTGGCTCCTGTCCAACCCTGAGATAGCACCACCTGCTGGTGATTCAAGGAAAAACACCGAAATGGGAGAAATAAGCTTGAAAAAGAGACACGGGCCATTGAGTGGTGAACGGACGGTGATCTGAATTGTCCTTCACAGCAGGCCAGGGACAGCTGACCCTAACTGTGAACTAATTTGCCAGCTTGAAAAGAAATCTAGAAATCAGAGCTGAAATCATTGGACTTAAATGCAAAGTCTCAGAGTGTGCTCTATTGGTTCTGTTAGTTTAATGACTTCATTCTATTCCTATTGTTTTGTTCCTTTTTTTCTCTTCCTTTTCTTCTCTTTTCTCCTCTTTATAAACCATATCTTTGTATAGAGGAACAGCACACTAATAAGGTAGTTGGTTAGCTTGTATGTTAGCATCATTGTATGTTTTATTTATTTATTTTTTTTGTATGTGACCTGATTAGTCTGTAGCCATGGTCTATTGTTTTAATCTGTTTCAGTTTAGGTCTCTCTCTCCATTTGTTGATACACTCATCTGTTTCCCCCCTACTCCTCTCTCTGTTCACCTCCCTCATCCCCCCACTGTCTGATCCATTCTCTTCCCTCTGCTAACCACATTTTATTTCAGGGGGTAAACCTACAGCTCCACTGCATGGACAGATTCCAAGGCAGTGGGAAGTGGGTTTCAGATTATCCATACACCTCTCAGCAAATACCAGGACCTGCAGATATATTTTGAATCACAGCTTCCCCATTAAGTAAATCTCAAAACTGCAAAAAGGACCACCCCCAAACTACAGTGCAACCCCAGAATTGAACAAAGTAAGAGGACATACATAAAGAATAGGAGATTGAACAAGCAGAAGTAAAACCAATTGCTCTACCCCTGAATAAAAGAATTAAAGATGATGGTGACATGGAGGGAAGGAAAAGGTAGGGAGGGGAAAAAATGCACAAATGAAGAAAAATCAAAAGAAGAATATAGGTCTCACACAGACCCCTGGGAGATCAGACACTGAGAAAACAGATTCCGAAACACAAACAATGAAGAGCCTCCAGAATGACTGGTCAAATGCAACAAACCCAGAAATCAAGACATTAATAGAGAGAATTAAAAACATTGAGGAGAGACAAAAGGAAAATAGGAAGGAGCTAATGTCAGAAATAACAGTAGTAAAAAACACTGTGATGGAAATAAATAACAAACTAATAAGCATGGAAAGCAGAATTAATCAAGCAGAAGAAAGAATCTCAGAACTCGAAGACCGAAATACAGAACTAACCCCAACTGTCAAAAGCATAAAAAAGAAGCTCAAAAAGACAGAACAAAACCTGCAAGAGATGATGATGACGTCAACAGACCGAACCTAAGAATAATAGGCCTTCCTGAGGCAGAGAGAGAAACAGAGGTCACATTGGAGCAAACATTTCATGAAATCATTCAAGAAAACTTCCCTCATCTCATCAAGGATGAAAAAATTCAAACAC
>NW_007245861.1:58355-61281 GCF_000164805.1 Carlito syrichta | reverse complement strand
CACACATGATCCAACTCTAAAACCAAAAGAAAGACAACACACAAACAGGAAGAACAACAACTCTGTAAGAACATTATGATAGGGATCAACTCTCACATTTCAGTAATTAGTTTGAATGTGAACAGACTAAATGCACCACTGAAAAGACATAGAATCGCAAAATGGATAAAATATCACAAGTCAACAATCTATTGCCTTCAAGAGACTCACCTCTCTAGAAAGGATACTTACCGATTCAAAATAAGAGGATGGGAAATAAATTTTCAGGCAGATGGAACACAAAAGAAAGGAGGAGTTGTGATCTTAATCTCAGAAAAAATACCTTTTAAGCTATCAAAAATTTAAAAAGATACAGACGGCCACTACATAATGATAAAATGTTCAATCCATCAACAAGAAATATCCATCCTAAACATATATGCACCGAACATAGGAGCACTGACTTTCATAAAGCAGCTCCTAGGTAAACTAAAAAAAGATTGACTCCAATACCATCATATCTGGGGACTTCAATACCCCACTCACAACCCTAAACAGATCATCAGGACAAAAAATCAGCAATGAGACCTGAAACCTCAATGTGACTCTTGAACAAATGGCCTTAATTGATACCTAAAGAACACACCATCTAAAGACCACAGAATACACATTCTACTCATCACTGCATGGAACATACTCTAAGATTGACCACATACTTGGCCATAAATCAAGCATAAGCAAATTTAAAAGGACAGAAATTTTACCATGCACCTACTCAGACCACAATGGAATAACAATAATCATTAACACCAACAAGGTCCCCTCAAAACCCACAAAGACATGGACACTAAACACAATGATGCTAAACAACTCCTGGGTAAATTATGAAATCAAAACGGAGATTAAAAGATACCTGGAAACAAATGAAAATGAAGAAACCATTTACCAAAATCTCTGGGACATCATGAAAGCTGTAGTAAGAGGGGAATTTATATCCCTACAAATGCACATGAAGAAAATGGAAGGATCACAAATTAACAGCCTAAGAAGTCACCTAAAAAAGCTGGAAAAGCAAGACCACAAAACCTCTAATTTCAGCAGAAGAATCCAGATCACCAAAATAAAAGCCCAAATCCAGGACATAGAAGACAAAAAGATAAGACAAAAAATCAATGAAGCAAAAAGCTGGTTCTTCGAAAGGATAAACAAGAATGATGTTCCCCTAGCTAGACTGACCAAGAAAAAGAGAGAAAAAGCCCAAATTAACACAATAAGAAAGACAAAATATCAACTCACACCTGATCCTGAAGAAATACAAAACATCATTAGAGATTACCAAGTACATTTGTATGGAAACAAACTGGAAAACCTTTCAGAAATGGAGGACTTTCTGTCATCACACAACCTGCCTAGGTTGAAACAAGAAGAAATTTAGATCCTAAATAGACCAATAACAATCAAGGAAATTGACTATATAATAAGAAAACTACCTACAAAAAAAAGCCCTGGACCAGATGGTTTTCCAGCAGAATTCTATAAGACATTTAAGGAGGAGCTGATACCAATCCTACTGATGGCATTCCAGGTGATTGAGAAAGATGTAACTCTTCTAAATCATTTTACGAAGCTAACATCACATTGATACCCAAGCCAGGTAAAGACTCAACAAAGAAAGAGAACTACAGGTCAATATCTTTGATTAACATAGATGCTAAAATTCTCAACAATATCCTAGCGAACTGGATTCAACAACACGTCTCAAAAATCATCCATCATGACCAAGTAGGCTTCATCCCTGGGATGCAAGGTTGGTTCAACATTCATAAAACCATAAACATAATTCAATACATCAACAGATGTAAAGACAAGAACCACATAATTATATGATTAGGTGCAGAAAAAGTTTTTTGATAAAATCCAGCACCCCTTCTTGATAAAAACCCTCGATCAGCTAGGCTTATGGGGAACATATCTGAAAATAGTAAAAGCCATCTACGAGAAGCCCACAGCCAGCATACTCCTAAATGGACAAACACTGGAACTATTTCCCCTGAAAACTGGAACAAGACACGGATGCCCACTCTCACCCCTCCTGTTCAATATAGTATTGGAAGTCCTGGCTAGAGCAATCAGAGAAGAGAAGGCAATCAGGGGTATTCAAATAGGAAAAGAGAAAGTCAAGCTATCTCTCTTTACAGATGATATGATTGTGTACCTTGAAAACCCAAGAAAATCAGTCAAAAACCTCCTTACACTGATAAAGGACTTTGGCAGAGTCTCAGGATATAAAATAAATGTGCAAAAGACAATCGCATTCCTTTACACCAATAATAAACAAACAGAAACCCAAATAAAGAGCACAATTCCATTCACAATAGCCACACACACACACAAAAAAATGAAACACCTTGGCATCTTCCTAACCAGAAACGTAAAAGACCTTTACAATGAAAATTACAAAACACTGCTCAAAGAAATCAAAGATGACACAAACAAGTGGAAAAATATCCCATGCTCATGGATTGGAAGCATCAACATTGTAAAGATGTCCATCTTACCTAAGGCAATCTACAGATTTAATGCAATACCCATCAAATTACTAGCAACATTCTTCTCAGACCTAGAAAAAACAACACAGGAATTCATATGGAAACACAAACAACCAAGAATAGCCAGAAGAATCCTCAGCATAAAAAACAAAGCAGGTGGTATCACATTACCAGACTTCAAGCTTTACTATAAAGCTACAATCATCAAAACAGCTTGGTATTGGTATAGGAACAGGCATATAGATCAACAGAATAGAATTGAGATTCCAGGAGCAAAACCTCAATTTCTCAACCAACTCATCTTCGACAAAGCCCCCACCACCTACCACTGGGGAGAGGAGAACCTATTCAGTAAATGGTGCTGGGAAAACTGGCTGGCCACATGCAGAAGATTGAAA
>NW_007245861.1:0-58335 GCF_000164805.1 Carlito syrichta | reverse complement strand
CAACCTTAGAAAATGAAGGACATACCCTCATGGAAATTGGAACTGGTATCCAATTCCTGAACAAAACCCCAAACCAATTCCAAAACAATTAAAAATTGGTAATGCTCCTGCTTATACATCCAAAGCCTTTCAATAATTTTGTGCTCAATTTGGCATTTCTCATTCCAAAAAAATTCCTTATAACTCTCAGGGTTAGGGCATAGTTGAAAAAGACCATCAAACACTAAAAATCAAATAGTTAAATTGCAGGAAGGGGAGTTTAAGTATAGCTCTCCCCATCATCTTGTAAATCATGCCATCAGAGAAACTTAAGGCAGCAAAAGATTTGGTGCAACAACAACTAAAGGCTGGACATATAAAACCTTTAAGCAGCTCTTGGAATACTCCTATGTTTGTCATAAAGAAAAAATTGGGTAAGTGGAGACTTTTATGAGTTATTTGTTTTAAAGTCCTCCTTTGAAAAATAAATTGCCAGTGTTCAGAGCAAATTCTGGGTTGTCTAAAACATAAACAAAATAAAAAAGGTTTTTCAAGAACCAGATAAAAATCCAGCAGTGTTTCTAAGTTGTCTCTCTGAGACATTGTAGCAGTTTACTAACATCAATTTAAATTCTCTGGAGGGACAAACTCTTTTGGCTATGTATTTTACCTCCCAGTCAGCACCAAACATTAGGCACAAACCCTTAACTAAAACTATTAAACATGGCCTTTAAAGTCTTTAACAAC
Source organism: Carlito syrichta (assembly GCF_000164805.1). Classification (NCBI taxonomy): domain Eukaryota; kingdom Metazoa; phylum Chordata; class Mammalia; order Primates; family Tarsiidae; genus Carlito; species Carlito syrichta. The sequence continues at coordinate 57,609 of NW_007245861.1, read as the reverse complement.
TGGGAGGAGAAAAAAATGCAGGACCGCACACATAAGCGGGAAGCCTTTCAACTTTTGTTTACCGCTTTAGCGGGAACTACGTGCTCAGTTCTACTTGAATTTCCCAGTCCATTCCTTCCTTCACCCCTTTCGGTTGTGGGGGTGCAGGACATTATACCCAGGCCCTCCACTATGCCATTACTTCCATGTTTCTGGGAGATAAAATATTTCAACACTCCTTCCTTTGTTATGCCATATTCAGCTCCATTATTGGAAAGGGACATTATAAACAAAATTAAAACTCATATTATTCTTTGCCCTCACCATTGTGCTTTTTGGGTTCCTTTTGTTTAGCTTTGGATTTCCCTAATAGTTCTACATTGGATCCTATCTAAGCCCTTCCACTGCATATAAACTTATTGCTTTAGTTAAAGCTCTGAGGTCAAGAAAAGTATAAAAAAGATGTTTGGTATAAGGTATGTTTTTAGTAAGAAAGGTTAAAGGAAAAAGAAATAATTTTATAGGAAAAAATCTTGCATGGCACATTTTTATTCTATAATAAATGGCTGGTTATTTAAAAAAGAAGAAAGGGTATAAAAGAATAATAGAATGTTCAAGCATTAAAAAAAATTGGCTTAAGTATGTCAAACATGGTATGTAAAAGCCAGAAGGCTTTTTGGCCGTAAGTCTGTTTTAATTGTAATGCCTTACACTGCTCCTCAAATAACTTGACTTTGTAAAATGTGCCCTGTGTGGCAGTTAGCTGTAGCCCACTTTACTGGGCAAGTGGACTCCCACTATTCTCCTTCTCCACTTCTTACTTTTACAAAAAATCGTTGTTTTATCTTTCTTCAGGTTACCAGTGCTCAACCTCAACAAAATGCTAACTTGGTTTCTACAGATGGCTCCTCTTCTGATACAGCGGTTACTGTTATTAATGGTGTTACCTCTTGTTTTCGAACAGATTATAATTTCACTCCATGAGTTAAGCTGTTTGCAGCTTGTCAGGTCTTTACAAAAAAATATTTAATCTCGACACTAACATTACATTACAGGTGTACTGTGTCATTTAAAAACGGCTATTCTTCATGCTGCCTCTTCCTCCTCCCCCACTAACATAATTGTTCTTTTATAAACCATTCAATTATATATTTGTGCTAGTATGAAACCTGTTTATGCTACTCATTATTCTTGCTCATTCTGCTCTTCCTTTGTCCATTATCCAAAAGGCAATGCTCTTGCTTATGAGGCTACATAATTTTTTGTTTTCCCTTTACTAGCAGCTACCGCTTCCCATGCCCTTCATTATCAGAATGCCTAAAGTTTATTTCACCTATTTGGGTTCTGAACCACCTCATTAGAAATGTCCGGCTTCCCACCCCCACCGCAGTTCAACTCCCGAAAGCAGGAACACAACCGCCTGAGCTCGACTGATGATGAGGAAAAAAACGCTTGTTCCTCGACTGAAACGTCTTGCTCTGGGGAGGCCACCACAACTGCGTTCTGCTGTGAGAACCTGCAAACCACCAACCTGGACAACCTGGACAACTGAAGGTGCTGACATATGACACAGAGGACTTGGTTCGGTCTCAAAATATTTCTCTTACTCCCTCTACTGTTTTTGTTGCTATGCTGGCTGTTATAGCATGCCAGGTGGGTTGCATTTATTCAGAAAAATCTTATTGGGCTTATAATCCAAACCCTCCAGTGTTCCAGCCTGTTACATGGGATACTAAGATTATTACTATTTTTGCTATTCATTCCTCTTTATTAAAAAGCCCCACTCTTTTTTCATCATAGGTCAAAACTGTTATTAATCATGATTTTTACTTTTCAGGTTGTTCTAGTTCTCCTCCAATATGTTTTAGTTTGCCTAAAAAAATAAAACTACTTGCATAAATTGTAAATTAACTAATTATCTTACTTTCTCTAATTCATATAAAGGACTTATTATTCTCCACCGACCTCCTTATTTGATGGTTCCTGTAAATCTTCCATCTCTTTGGTATGATGAATATAGTTTAAGAACATCGTATGAGGTTAATTCATTGTTGTCAAGGCCAAAAAGATTTATAGCAACTTTAATTTTAGGAATTACAACTTTGATAGCCATTGCTACATCAGTTTCAGTTTCAGTCATAACTTTAGCTAAAGAATACCATACTGTTACATTTACGAATCAGCTAACCAAAAATGTCTCATTAGCTTTAGCAACTCAAATAATTATTGACCAAAAATTAGAAAGTAAAGTTAATGCACTAGAAGAGGCTATCTTGATTATAGGACAAGAACTTGTAACCTTGAAAATTAAATTGGCCTTGCTGTGTAATTCAGAGTTTAAATGGATTTGTATCATGCCTCTCCAAGTGAACAAATCTATTCATACCTGGGATAGGATTAAAAATCATATCTCTGGATTCAGAATGATTCTGACATAAGCTTGGATCTCTCGAAACTTCATCAGAAAATGCAGGACATTAGTTCGACTGAAAAGCAATTTGAGTCCACCCAATTGGCTCAGTCAATCTTCAACAATTTTTCTTCATTTATAAATCAAAAATCATTTTTGCCTATATTAATCAATGTGGGAATTTGTGGAGGAATAATTTTGTTATTATTATGCTTACTTCTAATAATCTTCAAATCATTGAAAAATAACATACCCCAACTAAACACGGAATTTCACAGCTTCATATTAATAAACAAAAAAAGGAGGAGATGTTGGGAGCCACCGTTGAAGGCCCACCTAATTGACAGGGTCCTGGTGGGCTGAAGACCCTGGGCCGCAGGGTGAGCCTGGGAAGCTGAGGCCTTTCTGTCTTCCACCTTTACTGTTAGTATGGCCAAAGAATTCTGTGCAGTCGTGGAAGAAGAAAATGGCATGTTTATGTGAAGTACTCACAGCTAACCTGGGAATGTCATGGTTCATTTTTCCATTTCCCACTATGCCGTTTGGACGCTAATAACATATGCAATGGTAAAACTCTGAAGCACATCAAGAATGCTTTCTTTCACTTGGTTGTAAGTTACTAGATATTGTTTGAATAAAAAATGATATAAGTATATTCACTCCTTATTTGATTTAGAATTATGTAGTTTAGTGTTTAGACGTAAGGTTTTTTAGAAGCACAAATTTATAGTAAGTCCATTATGAATTCATTATAAGATCTAACACTTATCTAGGAGTTATGTAGGTGATTTATGACACTGTTTTCACAGATTTAGGATGAAGATTAATCATTAAGGTTTTTACTTAATTCAATAGTTAAAATTTTAAGTTAGTATTTATAGAGTAGGTTTTCACTGAATTCATAATATACTAATTGGATACTTTTATGATAAATTCACTAAATACAGAAAGCAACCTTGGGGTTCTGGGAAACATCACTAAAAGCTTCTTTTGAGTTTTCTTTAGAAATAAACACTGCAGGATAAGAGACAAGTAATGAAGACACCTGGACAAGAAAGGCAATTACAAAGCTTTGAAGGTCATAGAAGTCCCAAAGAGAAAACTCCTGATACATGGAGAAATGTGCACTTGGAAACTTTTTTGAGACATTTTAAAGACTGTAATTTGGGACTTTGAACTAAAACTATCATTTTTGGCTTTATGAAAAAGACTCATTGACTGGAAGTAGATAGTGTTCTTGGCTTTTTTTTTTTTTTTTTTGCTTCTAAGACCACTAGATGGTGCTAACTTTAAAAAAAAATAATGTACGTGAAGGAATTTTCTTTGTCTTGCCCCTTTATGAATGGTATAAAAGCTTTCTGTTAACTAATAAAGAATGACATCTGTCCTGCAAACAGGTGTTCAAGTATTCATATCATTGTAAGCTCCTTCTTTCACCTAGTCCATCTCTCCTTCAGGAAATCCCACACTGGCGGGAGCAGGACCCCCGCAGTGATCCTAATTTCACACAAAATCCCATTTAAACTATCAAAAACTAAAAAAGATACAGAGGGCTACTACAGAATGATAAAAGGTTCACCCCATCAACAAGAAATATCTATCCTAAACATATATGCACCCAACATATGAGTGCCAACTTTCATAAAGCAGCTCCTAGGAAAACTAAAGAAAGATATTGTCTCTAACACCATCATAACTGGGGACTTTAATACCCCACTCACAACCCTAGACAGATCATCAGGACAAATTATCAACAATGAGATTCGAAACCTCAATGTAGCTCTTGACCAAATGAACTTCATTGATACCTACAGAACACTCTACCCAAAGACCACAAATACACATTCTACTCATCACCACATGGAATGTACTCTAAGATTGACCACATACTTGGCCATAAATCAATCATAAGCAAATTTAAAAGGACCAAAATTTTACCATGTACCTTCTCGGACCACAGTGGAAAAAAATTAAACATTAACACCAGCAAGGTCCCCTCAAAACATACAAAGACATGGACACAAAACACATGATGCTAATCAACTCTTGGGTCAATGATGAAATCAAAACAGAGATAAAAAAATACCTGAAAACAAATGAAAATGAAGAAACATCTTACCAAAATCTCTGGGACACAATGAATGCTGTAGTAAGAGGGGAATTTATACCCCTGCAAATGCACATGAAGAAAATAGAAGGATGTGAGTTCTTCTGGGTATATTCCCAGAAGCGGGATTGCTGGGTCATATGAAAGATACATTTTTAGATACTTCAGTCATCACCACACTGTTTTCCACAGAGGATGTACTAGTTTACACACCTTCCAAGAATGTAGAAGCAGTTCCTTTTCTCTACATCCTCTCCAGCACCATTTGTTTTCTGAGCTAATAATGATGACCATCCTGACTGGAGTTAGGCAATATCTAAGTGTAGTTTTGTTTTACATTTCTGTGATGATTAGTGAGGCTGAGTATTTTTTCATGTATCTGTTGGTTGCTTTTGAGAAGTGTCTATTCATATATTTTGCCCACTTTTTAATAGGGGATTTTGTTTTATTTTACCTTTGGCACATTTGAGTATCTTGTAGATGTTAGGCCTTTGTCAGATATACAGTTGGCAAATATTTTTTTTTCCCATTCTGCTGACTGTCTCCCCACTCTCTTAATGGTTTCTTTTGCTTTGCAGAAGCTTTTTAGTTTGATGAGGTTTCACTTGTCTATCTTATCTCTTATGGCATGGGTTTTTGGTGTTTTTATAAGGACTTCTTTGCCTATTCCAATTTCTGTAAGGGTGTCTCCTGCATTTTTCTAAATTTCTTATAGTTTGAGGTTTCACGATTAGGTCTTTGATCAATTGAGTTGATTTTTGTGTGTGGTGATAGGTAGGGGTCCTGTTTCATTCTTCTACATGTGATGAGCCAGTTTTAAAAGCATCATTTGCTGAACAGATTCTCTTCTCCCTAGTCGTTGTTATTGGAGACTGTCAAAAATGAATTGGTTGAAAAATTGAGGTTTTCTTCAGTAATCTCTATCCTCTCCCATTGGTCCATATGTCTGTTCTTGTACCAATACCCACCTATTTTGATTAATATAGCCTTGCAATACAGTTAAAATTCTGGAAGTGTGATACCCCTCTCTTTGTTTCTTTTGCTAGGAATTGTTTTGGCTATTTGTGGTTATTTATGTATCCTTATGAGTTTCTATATTGTTTTTTCCAGGTCTGAAAAGAGTGATGTTGGTCATTTAATGGGTATTTCATTGAATCTATAGAATATCTTGGATGGGCATATTAACAACATTTTTTTTTCAATCTATGAGCATGGAATATTTTTTCTTTTGTTTTTATCTTTGAGCAGAGTTTTGTAATTTTCATTGTAAAGGCCTTTCATGCCTCTGATTAGGAAGGTGCAAAGCTATTTCTTTTCTTTTCTTTTTTTTGGGGGTGACTATCATGAATGGGATCGTGCTTTTTATTTGATTCTCTGCCAATTTGTTGTTGGTATATAAAAATATGATTGTCTTTTTCACATTGATTTTGTGCCCTGAGACTTTGCCAAAGTCCTTTTCAGTGTAAGGAGGTTTTTGACAGATTATTTGTGATTTTCAAGGTATAGGATCATATTGTTAGCAAAGTAGGATAAATTAACTTCCTCATTTCCTATTTGAATACCCCTGATTTTCTTCTCTTGTCTGATTTCCTTGGCTAGGACTTTCAATACTATGTTTTGAACAGGAAGGGTGAGAGTGAACAGTCTTGTCTTGATCCTGTTTTCAGGGGAAATGGTTTCAATTACTGTCCAATTAACAACATAGTAGATGGCTCTTGCTATTTTGAGGTATGTTCCCTCCGTATCTAGGTGTTCAAGGGTTTTTATTAAGAAGTGATACTGGATTTTGTTGAAAGTTTTTTCTGCGTTAAACGATATTATCATGTGGCTCTTGGTTTTATATATGTTGATGTATTTAACTACATTTATGTATGGTCTTATGGATGTTGAACCAGTCTTTCATCCCAGGGATCAAGCCTTCTTGGTCATGGTGGATAATTTTTGAGATGTGCTGTTGGATCTGATTTGTTAGAATCCTGTTGATAATTTTCGCATCTATGTTCATCAGAATGTTCTCTTTCATTGTTGTGTATTTACTCAGTTTGATATAACTGTAATGTTAGCTTTTAAAAATTTGAGAATTTGGGAAGAGTTTCATCTTTCTCAATTGCCTGGAATTCTTTCAATAGGATTGGTATGAGCTCCTCTTTTTATATTTTTTAGAATACCTCTGGAAAGCCATCTGGTCCTGAGTATTTTTTATAGATAGTTTTCTTATTATAGAGTCAATTTCCTGGGTTGGTATTGGTCTATATAGGGCCTCAATTCCTTCTTATTTCAACCCTGGGAGGTTGTGTGATGTCAGGTTGTTCTCCATTTTATTTAGGTTTTTTAATTGATTCCATACAGTTATGCATAGTCATCTCTGATCATCTTTTGCATTTCTTTAGGGTCAGTTGTGACTTGATCTTTTGCATTTCTGACTGTGTTTCTTTGGTGTTTTTCTCTCTTGTTTTGGTCAGTTTGGCTAGGAGTTCTTCAATCTTGTTTACCTTTTCAAAGAACCAGCTTTTTGTTTTCTTGATATTATTCTTTGATAAGTTTTCTTCTATGTCCCATATTTGAGCTTTTACTTTGGTAATCTGGATTATTCTGCTGAAGTTAGGATTTTGGTGGTCTTGCTTTTCCAACTCCTTTAGATGATTAGTTAGGCTATTAACTTGTGAGATTTCAGTTTTCTTGTTGTGTGCTTATAGAGTTATAAATTTCCCTCTTAGTATTGACTTCATGGCATCTCACAGGTTTCAGTAAGACGAGTCTTTGTTTCCATTTGTTTCTAAGAATTTTTAATTTCTGTTTTGATTTCCAGGATTTGTTCATTATCATATTGCTTATTTAAAATATGTTAAAACTGAAGTTTTTTAGTCTATTTACTCAAATGCAATGCTTAACAAAAGCTAAAGCAAACATTGAGAAGTATTGAACTCACACTACATATATTGTACTCTGCATTAAAAAATTGAAGAACATTCAGTGGATGTCTAACACAATTTCTAGTTCCTTTTCAGGATAAATAAAACATTTTTAAAGGAAAATATCTCTTTTCTTTTCATTATTCAAATTTTGCTGATTTTTTTCTTGCCCACCAGACTGACTTTCCATTTCAGTCCTTGCTTTGTTGGTACTTTCTGTTTTAAGATTGTATTCTCAATTTTCTATAGTTTAATTAATTAAGTTGTTTCTGATCAAGGTTTGTATATATTAAAATGTATGGAGGCTTACTCTCTACAAAATCAGGTTTGCAACTAATATTACCAGTTTCACTTTTTTCACAATTCTGATTTGCTTCAGTTGCATAGGTATACATTAGAGTGATGAAGTTTTTTCACACCTTTGATTTAAAATCAGTTTTTCCCTTGTGAGAAAGGCAAGAGTCATGTTGATATAGCAGATTGAAAAGAAGACTAAGAAGTCAAAATAAAGAGATTTGATAAAAAGAAATATAAAAGTAAGAATTGAAGAACGAAAATACAAAAGAAAGAGAAAAAAACTACCCAGAACGTTTCTTGCAGCTTGTTTGTTTATGTTTATAATTTGTTTTATATTTTTAATCCATTGAAAACAAGTTTCCAGGTTTTTTACTCAGTCTAAGGTACTGTAAAAATCATGAAAGATGGTTAAGACAGGGGTGAAAGAGATAGATTGTGTGGGGTGTGTGTATGTGTGCGTGTGTATATGTATGTGTATGTGAATGTGTGTGGCTTCACATTTTCCACATCGGGCAGACATTTTATCAATACCTTATTTTCAAATAAAGATAAACACACATCTTCATTCTAGCTTTAGAACATTAATGAATGTTTTATTTAATATTTGCCATGCTACACAATGATAATTATTAAACAACTGTCAAATATTGTATTAATTCATCATAAATGATGAGAGACAAAAGTGACCACATTGGGAAGATTAATGATAACAATTAACATTTATTAGCTTGATGTACTAACTATGGTTTAAAGCACCTGTTTTAAGCATATGGCATGTTTTTGTTTTTGTTTTTGTTTTTGTGTTGGAGTCTCACTCTGTCGCCCAGACTGGAGTGCATGGAGTGCAGTGGCTCCTTCCGAGTAGCCGGAATTACAGGCATGGGCTACCACGCCTGGCTGATTTTTTGATTTATTGTAGAGATGAGGTCTCGCTGCCCAGGTGGGTCTCGAACCCGCGGGCTCAGGCAATCCACTCACCTCAGCCTCCCAAAGGCGCAGGATTACAGGCTGAGCCGGCATGTTTTATGTCATTTCATTATCAAAACATCCTTCTTATCTAGGTGCTATTAATATTCAAGTTCTACATAAATTAAAACAGTATTATAAAGAAGAGTGTCTGGAATATTAAAATTCAAATGAATTCCTGAGAACCAGAGCATCTATATTAAACTCAAAATATAAATACATTGAAATACAGAGGTTTTCAGTTCACTTAGAGTCAAGAACCTTGAAGTTATCTATTCCAAATTTCCTAATGACCTCAAGGCTTATGTATTCAGTAGCACAATGATTGGTATGAGAACTCTATGAGCTCATTATACAATAAGAAGCTTTGGATTCTGTCAAATTTTAGAGATAATAAATTGAGTAACTGTAAGAAAAAGAAAGGATCTGTAGAGCCTGTGTCCTGTTTTTCTGAATTCACAGATCAAGAATATAAAACCTCTAGAGGTCAAAGAGCTTTCTCAAGGACAAAGAGCTAGTTGGTGATCAAGCTTGGGTTATTTCCAGATTTCTCAACTCAGGATGAAGTATTCCACACTTTACCACATTTAAGATAAAAATTTGGCCAAAAGAATCCTCTAGATGTTCAGACAAAAGCCAGAGACTATAACTGTAATGAAATACTTCTGGAATTTTATTTCCATTCTTTCAAATGAAAGTTTTTTGCAAAAAAAAAAAAAAAAATGTTCATGAGCAACCCCTTTAGGTCCCCTCACACTGAGGGAGGTTTTCAGTCCTCACAATAAATTCTGCTTTCTGCAAAAAAGAAAAGTTCATGTAAGATATAAATTTGTTTGGCAATATTAATTTAAAATGAAGGTAATTATATTTGTAAATGCCAGTATCAGAATTGTATTAAACTAATTGAAAGTATCTAAAACAAACTTTAAAAACTTTAAGATGTGCAAGATAATGAAACAATACTATAAAAATCTCAGATAAAAGAAGTGATAGAAAGAATTCTAGATTAAGAAGAAAAAGGATTATATTCTACTCTAAGAATATACTCCTGTAAATGAACTATTTCCATTGGAAATCTCTTTGCATCTAAACTTAATTTTCATAATTGTACACCAAGGTATTTGAATTTAAGAATACCTATGATTCTTCCTAGCACTACAATTCCATTCACTTGTTAAAAGTTTAGTTATCTCACTATTATTGCAATTCTTTTTTAATAGTAAACCCCACTTCTTTGTCTCCCTACCTCTGAAGTCTTTTACTTTCTACTGTCATATTCCTTTCCTTAGACATTGTTGTGATAAGAGCATTCATGGAGAATCCTTCAATGACTGTTTTATTCTAAAAAAAACACACAAAAAAACACCAAATGCATTATCTTGCAATTTAAGACGTTTTATTTTCTTTCTTTACCTTTTCTTTTTTTTTTTTTTTGAGTTGGAGTCTCACTCTGTCACCCAGACTGGAGTGCAATGACCATTCCCGGCCACTGCAGCCTCGACCTGCTGGGCTCTGGCGATCCTTCTGCCTCAGCCTTCCAAGTAACCGGAATTACAGGCATGCATGCCCAGCTGATTTTTTGATTTATTGTAGAGATGAGGTCTCGCTGCCCAGGCGGGTCTCGAACCCGCAGGCTCAGGCAATCCACTCACCTCAGCCTCCCAAAGGCACGGGGTTACAGGCTGAGCCACTGAGCCCAGCTCTTTACCTTTTCAATAGTTGGATCATATACACATTATCAACCAGTATCAACCAATCCATTTAGTTTAGGAAGATTTAAAAGCTATCCATATATATCAAATAGTCACAGCTCTACTTTTAAAATATAAATTAAAGAAAAAAGCATTAAAAACTTCACCTGCTATGACTACTATCTTAAGAAAACTGTAAAAAATCAAAATACATAATTTGAAAATATTCTTTTTTATTTACTTATATGTTGAATGTAAATATGTTAAATATTTATTACATATAGCATGATTCTTTTCTTTAAAATGAGTGTCATGTAAGGATTGTTCCTTTCTTCATATAAGAAATACTTTTTTTAAAAATTAAACTCTAGGATATTGTCTATAAAGGTAAGATTTTGTAATGGATGTGATTTACTTAATTGCCAAGTCTGTATGCAGAATCTTGTCTTATTAATGATATAACACATACACAGGACAAATTGTATCAATATCAACTTACAACTTAGAAATTTTTTCCAAGACAGAAACAAATCTTTTTTCATCAGCATATTAGATCAGAATGGTGAAAGATCAGTTTTTCCCCTGATCTGGCCTCACATAAATAAGTATATATTATTTATATACTTCTTAATGATAGGAAGACATGGTTTACTTAAGCGGGACTATTACAATGGGGTTTTGCAGAACTGAAGACATATTGGGCTCAACTCTGAAAACAACAAATGGATATTTATAGCCAAGGAACTGGATGTGAGTGGATAGAAAATTATGAGGTAACATCAGAGATCAGAGAGTTCTGACTAGATTCTCTATTTTTGCTGAAGACAGGTCAGGGTGATAAGATAACGAAAGTGGAGAAAAATGAATTTCATCAGATATCAGGGATGAATGATTTTGGCTAAACTGACCTAGCAAAAATTTTCCTATAATTAAATGAAATAGACCAAGAGGAGAATTTGGAGTTAAAGTCTTAAGGGCTTAGAAGAGCCTGACTGAAGTTAGGTCAAGGAGAGGGTCTCCACAAGCCCTTCCTCATATTCAAGGAAAGAAGAAACAATACAAGTCCATTTCTCACTCAGCCACCTTTCATTTATTAAGGACCAGCTGAATTGTATATTAAGACTCAATAGCAAAGGATATTTGTTTGTTGGATAGTGAAATTTGACAGGCATTTAATGAGATAATTTATATTAAAATAGAAGGAAAAACAAAGATTATCTACTAAAAACCCAATCTCTGACTCCACAAAGCCGTCAGTTAAGATTTGTAAACTTGAGCTCAAAGTATCTTTAGATTGTAAAGTGAGCATAACAGTGACAATTGGTCAAATTTCCCAGTTTGCAGTTTGGGCATCTTTGTTGATGGCATTGGATGCCCAGTAAACTTTCTGAGTTTCCCACATATCAGAAGGCATGTAGGTAGCCTATGTATGATCTGCTGTGGTTTCTTTGAAGTTTATATTAAATTATCTAGATTGAGCTTGGAATATGCAGTTCTACGTTGTCATCTCAATGAAGATGAGTGACTAAGAGGGTGGAAGAAAAACGGAAAGTCTTAGTTCAAAGAGTTGTAGTTCAGCTACTGGAAGAAATTAGAAAAATTAATCTAGTCCAGTTTATATGTAGATAAAAAAGTGGAAAATAAAACAGAGTCTATCAAAGGTGAAAAACCGATCAAAGACAATGAACAGGACTATAATTTAATAACCCAAAAAGGTGTAGAAGCATTTTCCATTGAAACACACAATTTCTCTCTCATTATTCCTTTTTTGATAAAAAATTATCAAAATAAATATATTCTTTAATATAACTCTGGTCTAATTAGATATGACCTTATTATTTATATAAATGCAGCCAAACTGGTAATTGACCACATAGGACTTTTTGAATGTGCTTTGCTAGAATTTTTCATAAGGAAGCTAATATTAGACTTTTAATAGCCTAGAGACTGAGAAGCCAAGCCAATAACTTGTCACCTGATTTTACCTTCAGTATCTTTAGATTTTTTTTTTTCCTTCTTAAAGTTCATAAGATATCTCAAGTTTTCTGGGAGACTTGGTAAGTCTCCCAGAGAAGTAACCTTCTCTACTTGCCTATGAGGCTGAGAAATTTGTAAACCAGGTACCAGACTGATTTCTCCCAAGGACATTGTAAGCATTGGCTCCATAATGTCAGTCTTTGTTCCTGAAAGTTTGATTATAACTTACTGTACACATCATTCTCAAATGTGGCATTCCAATCAAAGCTTTGACTACATGGCCATGTCTTCCAATTGTGTCCTACTGCAAGGAAAATAGATTCTTATAGAACTTATACAAATAACTATATTGCCATGAAAATAAGAACATTCAATTAGAGTTTTCAAATTCTGAAGTGATTAGGTGGGGAGAATAAGTGTATTATTTTAAAGTGTATACTTTTTTTACAAAAGTATAATCTATTAAACTGCCATAATTTATAGACAACTTAACATCAATTAAGAAAATGAAAAAATTAAAGAACCAGCAATGTTTTAAAACAAAAAACATAAGTTTTTTGAACCCATTAGTTTTTCTACTAGAGTTCCAGAAATTCTTACTCTGTGCAGTGTGTCGATGTTATTTAAACAGTACTATCATAATTATATTACCCTGTAGCTATTTGCAAATATTTTCAAAGAATCATAATAAACAATAACTCTCTGTGAATTAAAAACAGGTATAAAATGGTCACATTTAAAGTTATGATAAAAGTTCATTTGACAAAACATGTGTTTGTTTCTGTGGTATATAACATTTTAAAATAATAACTGAAATTATGACTTATAACCTTGCTTTAAGACATCTCATGTCAGCCCGACTAATTTACTATCCAGTTTCCTTGACAATGGCACATAATCTCCTTTCCCCAGTATATTTCTTAGGACTAAAGTTGTTAAACTACCTGTATTCTAAGTATCACTGATTTTTTATAGTTTGTACACATGATCTTCAGTGGAAAAAATAATGATTTTTGTTTACAAATTAGCTCTTTAACCTTGTAGGTGACTTGAGATCATTGAAGAATACACCATAATATGCAATACTGGGCAATGCTACATAGACAACAAAGTATGTACTCCTGGATTGTAGAGCTCTTAGTAATATTTATTCAAAATTCAAATTTTCCACAATACGCTGTCATATTTGTTCAAAATATCTATATCCTTCTTCAGCTCTATACTTAGTGAGTTTCTCACCACAATTACGTTAGGAATGGGCATGTGACTTCTTTTAGAAAAGAAAATATCCATAGGAGGGACATAGCCATATATGAGCAAAATTTCCAAGAGGCAAGATTAGGATTTTTTTCCTTCAGTCTGGAACCCTGCATAAAGAAAACACGATAAGCAGAGCCACATTTAACCTATAACAACATATAACATAAATAAGAAATAAAGTTTTGATATTGTGATATTTGGGGATTTGTTACTATAGCATAATTGCTGAAATCTAACTAATATGTTTATACTACTTACAATTCAAAATGACCTAATTTTGGTGTCTGACACTAATGTAAAAAAAAAAAACAAAACTCTTGGTTCAACATTTCTTCCAGTAGTTACTTTGTCACTTCATAAATTTGCTTTATTGCTTACATTTTCATTCTCCTGGTGATTAATGAAAACTTTGACTAATCTTAAAAACTGCTCCCATTAGAAAAATCTGGCTATTGAAATTCCCTATGTTTCCTTTAAAGTCTCTTTAAACATATCTGCTTTGATTTAATATTAGAATTAGAAAATATGTTTCTCATATTTAATATATTAAATCATTAGGACTATATCTATCCTTGTAATTGAGACTAAGTCCCAGCTAAAATATACTGAAATTTAACATGCTTTCAGCTCCTTATATTAATATTTTTTTCTATTCTGTGTTCTAGATTATCAAATAACAGTTTAAACTTCCCCATAAATATGTAGGAATAGAGATGATTTTCTAGAAATATTATTCAAATTGAAGCTAGAATAGACAAGACAGTTGACTATTGTAAAATTAATTTATTCTATTTTATTCTAGTTATGACTATTTTTTTTACTTTGAAGACTATTTTTATTTGCAATTTTACATTATGAAATCAAAAGTTCTACATTTTTATTTAATCTTTTTGATAGCTACTTGCTAAGCATTTTCTATTTTTTATAGATTGCACTTGCTCAGAAATATACAAAAACATTCCTGAGCAATGTGAAAAACAATGCACAATTCAATGATTAACATATAATATTCAGAAATTATCAAACTCTGTATAAGCATCAAAAGCACTTTAACCATGGTGTGCTATGTCATCTTAGGCAAATCACTTAAGTTCCAAGTAGCTGAGTTTTCCCGTACATTAAGAAAAAGGCAATATCTTTGCTTTCCCCCCCCTACAGAATTGTAAAGCAAAAGCCAGTGAATATATTTATGATACAATCTAATACATGGAAACTGTAAAACAAGTACAAACCATAAGATTACATAATTTTACTCTGGTCATTCTTATAGTTACATAAAAATACAACATATTACTTTATGGTTTACAAAGTATTATTAGACAAAAGGTATAATGGAGAAAGTAGAAACCAGATTATAAAAATGATTTATAATCCTGTGTTTATATAAATGCATTGCCATGCATAATTATTTTTAGTCTACAAAACATTAGTTTTCTAGAAACTGCCTTACAGTCTCACAGCCCTCATTATCAAATCATGAGAACTAGCACAGCTGTTCATGTCAGCATTAAAATGATTAGGTTCAAATGGGTTTTGCATGTATGAAAAATAAGATTTTTTTTCTGTTATTTCCACCAAGTTTCTCACTAACCTACCTTCATTTTGTCTGAAGTATGTCCACATAAAACTGTAAAATGTAAAACTATGGTTTTAATTTTCAACTGTTAGTCCATACATAATGATTAGAAAAATGTGAAAGAAGTTTCTCTTTCTTCTTGTGCTTGCAATATACTGTAGTACAATAACTACATAGTATGTGTGTATATATGTTATATATGCACATTTATACATATATAAAAGCTATTGTTTCTGCATAGTATATGTATATGCATGAATTATAACTGCTGACTAACAAATTATTTTATTCATAAATATATTATTCAAAATCCAATTTTCTTAAGATGTTTTTCCCTTCTGCATATATGTCAACGAAAATTTTTCCCACACAACATTATTTTTCACTCTATCTGGAAACAAACAATAGGTGACCTGCTTAATTGGGAGGTTATATATCAAAGATAACTTTAATTCTACAGTACTGCTCTGCATTCTCAGTGTTGCTTCACATTATTTGTCATTCTGTGGCAGCTTTAAATGACAAGTGCAAAAGCTATCATTTAAAATTTTTGTATAAAAAGAGGAAAAAGACAAATTTATAAAGAGTTCTCCTTGCTTTCTATAATAAAGAGGTGCACGCAGTCGTACAGTTCGGTCAAAATCTATAATTAGAATAACATGGATGCATCAAGAAGGATTTAGCAAACACTG
This sequence comes from Carlito syrichta, assembly GCF_000164805.1. Classification (NCBI taxonomy): domain Eukaryota; kingdom Metazoa; phylum Chordata; class Mammalia; order Primates; family Tarsiidae; genus Carlito; species Carlito syrichta. The sequence goes on along the minus strand of NW_007245861.1, from coordinate 41,742 downwards.
AGAAGCTGCTAAGTGTAACTGAAAACATTATGTATGCCAGATTAATACCCACTATGGTGCCACCTTTAAAGTCACATTTACTGAGGGAAATGTAAACTTGCTGAATGCTGTTGAGAAAGTAAACATTATTTCAAGCTCCAGGAATGAAAGTACAGAACATTAATAACCATCTATTTCTAGATTTAATACATGCAATTAAAAAGGTCAGAAGTATTAATGTTGATAAAGATCTTTTAGAAAGAGAAGTACTAGATGAGACCTTAATTATTAATCATCACCAAGAAAAGTCCTGACAGCAATTACTACACCATTGTAAAATAAGTATCTCAAAAGATCCCCAATAGTATAAGCACATTTTATGTACTCAAACAAACTCAAATTTGATATTATTAAAGAGACAAGGATAAAGGTGCATTTCATATATCTAATACAACGATTATGCTAACATTTGCAAACTTGCTGCACAGATTGAATATGCTTAATTGTAATTATATTAAATAGAAGCGCATATAATTTTTTATCATTTATGTGTCCCCTGAAAAGATGCACTCTGCTCAGAGCATAATATTTGCTTTTTTTTTTTTTTTTTTTTGAGTTGGAGTCTCACTCTGCCGCCCAGACTGGAGTGCAGTGGCCGCTCCCGGCCACCGCGGCCTCGACCTGCTGGGCTCCGGCGATCCTTCCGTCTCAGCCTTCCGAGTAGCCGGAATTACAGGCATGCGCTACCACACCCGGCTGATTTTTTGAGTTATTGTAGAGATGAGGTTTCGCTGCCCAGGCGGGTCTCGAACCCACGGGCTCAGGCAATCCACTCACCTCAGACTCCCAAAGGCGCAGGATTACAGGCTGAGCCACCGAGCCTGGCTGAGTATAATATTTGCAAAGGCAATCAGATATTTTATTTGAGTTCATTATTATTGCAATATTTTGGTGATAAAAAATAAAGATTTCCATTTTAATAAAGACTCGGGATTATTATAACATTTTGTACTCAAAACAGATTTTAAATTTAGAAAAGGAAATACTGAAATGTTGAGACAAAAAATATGACCTAGAGATAGTAAATGAGTCTAGAGAAGTTAGAAATATGTGATATCTTCTAAAGCTACTTACTAGCAATTTTCCATTTGAGGAATGCAACAGGAAAAATAAATGTTAAACATAGTCATTTGTGATGCATCATAATAATATGTTAAGAATTATATTACAATGTTGTGTAAATCTTCATCAAGTTACTATTTAACAAATATTTGCACTAGCCATTGTGACAACTTCTAGTGATAAAAATAATGAAAAGACAAATTTTTTCCCTTGAGCAACTCTAGTTTAAATACATTGCAATTAAATCCATTGCAATGCAATAATAGCATTATCAAGGTTGTGCTCAACATATTATATGAGTCCAGAGATTACTTTACCCTCGCTGATTCAATAAATCATTTTGAAATAGAAATAGTCAATTGATTCTGAAGGATCAATTAGAAAACCTCTAATGCACAGATGAAAAGGGCATTTTAAATGAGAGAAAAATTAGACCAGTGGCGTGAACATTTATAGAAAAGTCAGAAATATAGAAAGTGTAACGTAGGTAGAGTGTTGAGTCTACTGTCGCATCAAGAGTCATTGAAGGTGAGGTAATAGAGATGAGATGGGTTTAGACAATATTAAAGCATTAGATTTTTGCTAGTGAAGTATTATATATGGTGTATTTTAAGAGATTGAAGTATTATATAATATATACTGTAAAATTCACCCTTTAAAAGAATAATTAAAGAATGTTTAGTAAATTTAAAAAGCTATGCAAACATTATTTGAATACAGTTTTTAAAAATTTTAAATAGTATAAAATAGTATTTTTGTCTTCCTTTGCAGTTCTTTTCTTGCTCCCATCCAATCTACATAAATACTAATAAACTCTTTCCTCTTCCTTACTTTTCTTTTCCTCCCTCCCTCCTTTCCTTCCTTCCTTCCTTCCTTCCTTCCTTCCTTCCTTCCTTCCTTCCTTCTCTCATCTCTCCTTCTTCCTTTCTTTTATAGATTTTCTATTTCTATAAATTTATCTTTTATAGAAATTTCAGGTAAATTATAACATGCACTGTGTAATATTTCCATGAAACTTCTTTCATAAAGCATATTTTGTGATTCATCTATGTTGCAGCATCTGTCAGTTTACTCCTTATTACTATATAGGATTCATTGTATAACTGTATGCTTTTTTATTTATTCACTTGTTGATAAGCATTTGAATTGGAAAAAGTTTTTAATCAAAAGGTAAACAACAAGCTGTATCAGATAATCAATTGCATCAGGGACATGGAAATCTAAAGAAAGAATAAAACTAAAATGCTAGAAATAACAAAAAGAAAGCCACCAAATAATTAAAGCAATTTTAATGAGATCATTAATGAACTCAACATAGTTGAAGAATCAGTGATCAGTGTAAATGAATCTCAGTCAATAGAAATTGTTTTAAATGCAATACAATATTTTTTTGATGGGCAGTATAGTTTGTTCTAAGTTTTTACTATTACAAATAATGCTGTAATAAACCTGCCTATGCAGGTATCTTTTTCATAGAGTGATTTGAGTTCCTCTGGGTATATTCCCAGTAGGGAGATTGCAGGGTTGTATGGGAAGTCGATTTTTAGATATTTTAGGAATCACCACACTGTTTTCCATGGACACTGTACTCGTTTACACTATACCAACAGTGTAGAAGTGTTCCCTTTCCCCCACATCATCTCCAGCATCTGTTGTTTTTTGAGTTATTGGTGATGGCCATCCTGACTGGAGTTAGGAGGTATCTGAGTATGGTTTTAATTTGCATTTCTTGGATGACTAGTGAGGTTGAACATTTTTTCATGATCTCTTTGTGTAACTATGTCTTCTTTAGAGAAATGTCTATTCATATCTTTTGCCTTCTTTGTAATGGTAATGGGGTTGTTTGTTTTTTTACTTTTCGGCATGTTTGAGTTTCTTGTAGATCCTAAATGTTAGACCTTTGTCAGAAATACAGTTGGCAAATGTTTTTCCCAGTCTATGGGCTGTCTCCCTGTTCTCTCAATGGTTCCTTTGGCTTTGCAGAAGCTTGTTAGTTTGATGAGATCCCACTTGTCTATCTTATCTCTTGTGGCATGGGCACTTGGGGTTTTGATCAGGAATGGGTTGCCAGTTTCAATTGCCATGAGGGTGTCTCCTGCATTTTCTAAGGTTCTTATAGTTTGAGGCTTTATGTTGAGGTCTTTGATCCCTTTAGAGTTGATTTTATTGTATGGTAATAGGTAGGAATCTCGTTTTAATCTTCTGCATGTGGACAGATAGTTTTCCCAGCACTATTTACTGAATAGGTTCTCCTCTCCTCAGTGGTTCATGGTGGAGGTTTTCTCAAAGATGAGTTGGTTGAGAAATTGAAGTTTTGTTTCTGGAATCTCTATCCTGTTCCATTTGTCTATATACCTGTTCTTGTACCAATATCAGACTGGTTTGATTATTGTAGCTTTATAATAAAGCTTAAAGTCTGGGAAAGTGATGCCTGCTGCTGTTTTTTCTCTCTCTGTTTTCTTTTTTTGGCTGAGTATAAAAAAGTAGTACATATACAAGATGGAACATTACACAGTCATAAATAAGAACAAAATTATGAACTTCGCAGCAACTTGGATTGACTTAGAGGCTATAATACTGAGTGATCTAAAACAGAAACAAAGAACCAAGTATCACATATTCTCTCTCATAAGCAAACCTTGAACAACTATAGTAATACTATAAGGAAGGGATTGGCAATAGTGGTTAACTGTCAGGGGAGGGAAGGGGCGCACCTCAACAACAAGGGTAACTGCATAATGAATATTTGAATACCTAACCTGAATTGTATCTCACATTTAAAATTAAAAAAATGCAATACAAATAGAAAGTTTTGTTTAAAATCCAAGAAAAGTTCATACTATAGAAAATATTTATATATGTGCAATTGGAATATTGGTAAGAGAAGATGGAAAGGACAGGGGAGAAGAAACATTGAAAGAAATAATAGTCAAAGAATTTCCAAAGTCAGTGTCAGTTAACTATAGTAAGTCATTTTACCTAATAAATATTGCCTAATATAATGAAATGAGAATGGCACTTTACCTTTGTTGTATTCTTCCCCAAAATTCATAACTCCAGTTTGATGATAACAAATTATTACACAGAGGCACTCAATCACCAACTCTTCAAAAGCTAAAGGTTATGAAAAGAAAGACTGAAAAACTGACTCATATCAAAATATTAACGGGACATGACATCTAGATGCAATGTAATATTCAGGATTACAACTTGACAGTAAAAGGACATGAATTTAAAAATTAGTAAAATTTGAATAAAGTTTATAACTTATTAGTAGCATTGTACTAATGTTAATTTCTTCATTTTTATAAATACACCATATTATGTAAGATAATGTCAGGTGAAACTAGGTGAAGTGTATAAGAAATCTAGGAAGAATAGCATTCAAAATAAAATTAAGTACAAAAATATACAATTATACATAAGGCAGAAGTAGAATAAATATATAATTTTGAAAATTATTTATATTATATAAATTCATACTTTATTTTCATGCTTTTCTATTCTAATGAATGACACTTATTAAATAAAATTTATTTGGATTTAAATATTTTTTGTAGCTTTCAATTTAACACTCATAGTGCCACTTAAGAATGCATGATAAAAAGCTGTTGATATGATTAGAAAATATATTAAAATATAAGACAAGACATAGTTGTATATAAGGAGCTAGAAGTTTGACAGATGAATTATCACATGAACAAAAGAGAAATATAAATTAATCACAATTGGAAATATGTTTTAATGTTATATGAAAGGAACCCAAAGAAACTTGAAATTTACTTACTTAAAAATATATATATGTATTCTTACATGTTTAAAATTCAGTCACCTTCAAAGTAGTCTTTGTTTGGTATAATATACCTATCGAGACATTATTTCCACTGCTCAAAAGTTTTTGAACTCAACTATGGTGATGCCTTTTAGTATTTATGCCATTTTGTTTCACCTTTTCCACACAGGCAAAATATTTCCATTTGAGAACTTTTTTCACTCAAGAAACCAAAAAAAAAAAAACAAAAACTACTCTGTGCAAGATTGGGTGAATAAAAAGGGTGGGGCAGGTGGTAATATCACTTTTGGTCAAAAACTGCTGAACACTCAATAAACAGTGTGGACAGATGTGCTTGTAAATCATTCATCATGAAATAGACAAACACGTTGAATGAAAAACTCCAAAAGAAATGCACTGAAACCAACTCTAGCCTCTCACAGTAACATTAGCTGTATACTGATGCCCACTGGGTTCCTAGAATACTTAACTAGTGAAGGAAGCCTGTACTACTAGAGGCCTGCCCTCCAAAAATTAATTCTAAGGTTTTTTGTGTCTCCCTGGTATACTGTTTTATTTATATAAACATTTTGATTATATTATTACAACATTTCTTTTTAGACAAGTAGAACTAAGTATATGTATCTTTAAGAAATATTTCAAAAATATGTTCAGATAATGAAAAGATTCCTTGAATAGATAGTCATTATAAAATCTGTTAACTAAAAAGACTTGTCTAGAGAAATTAATAAAAATATAATTACATGTTAATATTTGTATAATACAAAACACTATATCAATCCTGAATTTTACCTAATAAGAATATTTCAGGCAACCCCCTTGGGTCCCCTCCCACTATAGGAGATTTTTTTGTCCTTTTAATAAATCCTGCTTTCTAAAAAAAGAATATTTCAAATGTTTAAAGAACATCTAGCTTTAGTGCATTCTAGTTTTGTTCTTGCACATGTATCATATTTTAAAACATTTTTGATATTGTTCAAACTATTATCTTGTCTCTCTGTGTCATATCACATGTGAACAATAATCGATTTTTTTTAATTATGGGTGTATTTGAATCAGTGAATATGTAGAAGACGAGGTAAAAGCATCTTTATAAAGATGATATGTGAGAGATGTAATTCTCTAAATATATACATATATATTTCTCAATAGAGTCTTTACATTGTAGGACCTGTTGCCTCTGCTGTTCATATCGTAGTCATCTGTAATGTTTCTTTAACTGCTATTTCAGTTACTATGTAATCTTATTTCCACACAGCATTATAGACAGTATAATATCTCAAAATATATTTATGGGCTGTAGTGAAAATATTACTTAAGGCACAAGTAATTGCAACAGAATACCTAATTCAATAAATGCTATTAATTAGAATGTGACGCATACATGCACATTATGGGTGATTTTAGTATACTCCATGTGTGACAAGTGTAATAGTCAATGAAAAAAATTGCATATTATTGCAAGACATTGACAAAACATTTTAGCAATAATTTTAATATTGTTTAGAATTTATCATTTTTTGTGCAACCCTAAAATTTAATTTTAACCATATAACATTTAGGTATACTTTCATTAGAACAGTCTTTCCAATGATACATAACAGAAAGCTTAATAGACAGTAATCTCATTTTTGCTTTAATATGTAAACAGCATGGAAGTAGTCACTACCATCCTTAGAACAAGAATAGCCTAAGCAAATTGAAAATCAATAATGTTTTTGGATTCATCAAAGACCTAAGTTTGCAGAGCAGATTTCTGTCTGAAATCTGGAGGCAGGGAAATCCAGAGAGTCACAGTCAAGATTTTCTTACCTTAAGCAGAAGTCACTAGAGCAATGAACTAGTAGGAACATATAAATGGCAATTTTGATAAATTATTGGAGGTTGAGTATAAACTAGGTTAAGAATGAGAAAATCCTAGATGTGATTATCATTATCCCCCACACTTTCATAGATTTTGTGTCTAAAAACTCCACCACATTTTCATGATAAAGAGACAAGAAAAAAACCTTCATGGCTCTGTCAAAGCAAGGAAGAAAGTAAATACAGTAAAATATGTCTAGAGTGTTCTCCATAACAAAGATCTACTTTCCAGGGTAAAAGACTTTATTAGAGTCTCCCATTATCTAAGAGAAAAGAATTCCTCCCAATTCAGACTGCTAGTTTTCATGTATTCCCTAAGGAGGAAAATAACAAACATCTGTAAATATCACATTCCAAGAAAAGATACCCACTAAAAGTCAGAGATTTAATTGTAAGATTATTGTAATATCTCTCCTCCCCCTCACTTTACTGCCACAACAATATGACTCCAGAATAATAGCAGTGAATTATGTTTAAAGAGTTGTAAGATGCAGGCTGTATCCAAAAATAAATTCTCAGGAAAGCCCAAACACAAGAGAAGAGATTAAAAACAAGGATACCTGAGAAATTTACACCCTCTGGCATCTATAGCTGAAGCAAACATCAAACACTTCTCAACTCCTAGCTAGATTAACAAAAGAATGGGGTGGCAAAAATATATACACATTGAAGTGATGTTACCTGTGTATTACTTTTTGAAGTAGAATTGAAGTATGGTAACAATGTGTAGTATGACGTTTGCTCAACCGTATTTCCACCATCTTCTTTGACTGTCTTGCCTTTGGCACTGCTGCCTGGTGAGCTACCATTCATTTGACCAATGCATCTTTTGAATGAAGGTCATATTTAAAATGTGTCTACATTTTTGGCATATAGATAAATAGATATATAAATAGATAGATAGATAGATAGATAGATAGATAGATAGATAGATAGATAGATAATGTATATAGACATATGTCCACATATAGATGCATGTACATAGGCTATCTCCACTCTGTTTAATTTAAAAATAGATCAAGAAATAACCAATTTTAAACATCAGGAATCAAAATAACAAAGTAGCATGCCCAGTGCAAAGCTAAACCTTTTTGTTGCTGATTCCAAGAACATCCTGAAAAACTAAACCTATATTCCAATATCATCTTTGCATCCCTGACAACCACAGAACTATAGGAGTCTTGTGTTTGATTAGATATATAAAATAAACCCCAAAAAGCTTATTCTGCTGACTACACATCACAGGTTTGCTTTGTGTAAAAAAACATGAGGGTAGACTCTATCTGGTGGTCTATGTTGAACTCTATAATAAAATAAATAGATATTTACTTAAATATCACAAGTATCATAGATACATTATCTAATTGACTTTATTAAGATTTGAATGGATATTAAATCTTATTTTTGATATCCATAAATTTTTTTTTCTCTTGAGTTGGAGTCTTACTTCATCACCCAAGCTGGAGTACAGTGGCAAACTCATTGCCACCCCAGCGTCGACCTGCTGGGCTCAGGCGACCCTTCCACCTCAGCCTTCCAAGTAGCCGGAACTACAGACATGCACTACCATGCCTGGCTGATTTTTTGATTTATTGTAGAGATGAGGTCTTGCCAAGTTGCCCAGGCTGTTCTCAAACCTGTGGCCTCAGCAATCCCCTTACCTCGGCCTCCCAAAGTGCTGGGATTACAGGCTTGAGCCACCATGCCCAGCCAATATCTACAGACTTCTAACATAATTTGTGCACAATTATGAACATTCTAGAAAACAATTCATCCTTTAGGGCTTTTAAACTTTCATCCTTGAAAGGTTTTATTTTTTTATTTTTTGGACAATATGTTTTGAAGTCTATATACAACATTTTTCTGCATTCTGCTTAATAGTTAATCTATTCATCTATTTAGCAGTCTTCATTGACCAAGTAGTAGTTTTATTATTTCATGTAATTATTCTATGCTATCTAACAAGGAAATTTAATAAGTTAGATATTCTATTTGTATTTTTTCTGGAAAATGCATCTGAAAGAACAGCTTCTACTTTATTCTAATTTCAGTAGAATTTAAACCCAGTAAGCAGTATGATGACTACAATTTTATTCTCATGCTAACCAAAAACTCACAAAAATATGATTCACTTATTAAATAGGTATTGAAGAGCCTAATCCCTAAATGATTCATGTCAATGAGACCACATTATCAAATATTATAGTTTCTCTAAAAAAAAATGAATGAATAGTTTTCATTGTATGTACAAGTGGGGGGGGCCCTCAAAAAAAGAGATTACTTTTTGGAATGTAGTACAGTCTTCCCCCACTAGGTAAGTGTTCTAGGAACCTATCAGCACCAGCCAACATTGTTGTGATTGGCTGCATTTGACTTCAGTGATTGTGAGTTTTGGAGATTTTTTTCAGTGCATTTGGTCAATTCACGGTGGATGATTTACAAGCACACCTGCCCAATTGTGCTGAGTGTTCAGCAGTTGTTGACCTAAAATGGCATAGTTCCCATACCCCACGATCCCCGTTCATCCAATCTTTGTCATTGTTGTTTCCCCAGATGAAAACAATTTCAAAGGGAATTTTTTTTTTCTGATGTGGAAGAGGCGAAACAAAACGACAGAAGCACTGAAAAGCACCAAAATCGACAAGTTCAAAAACAGCCATAAAGAAGAATGAACTTGGATGGATAGAGTCTATAATACTCAGTGACCTATCACAGAAACAAAGAACTGAGTACCACATGTTCTCACTCATAAGTGGACCCTGAACATTTATCATAATACTATAAGAAAGGGATTGTCAGTAGTGGGAAACTGCCAGGGGAGGAGGGGACACACAACATCAGTAGGTGTACCTGATCTCAAACCAGGTGAAGTGGGGACCACAGGGAGACCCCAACTTTACCTGATCAATGACTACTTGTATACCTGATCCTGAATTGTACCCCACATCTTTAAAATAATAAAATAAAACAAAACAAAATAAAATAAAATAAAATATACTTTTTAAAAAAGATGAATAAAATCATGGCCATTGCAGAAACATGGATGGAGCTGGCCATCATCACCCTGGGTGAGCTGATTTAGAAACAGAAAACCAAACACCACATGTGCCTACTCATATGTAGGAGTTACATGGTCCAAAGATGGAAACAATAGACACTGGGGACAACAATAAGGAGGAAGGGGAAGGGGGAAGGAAAATGGGGTTCAGAAACTACCTCTGATGCACAATGTTCACTATCTGGAGTATGGGTCACCTGAGACTGTATTCCCACCACTACACAATATGTCGACGCAATAAACATGCATATGTACCCTCCGAATCTAAAATTTTAAAAATATTAAAAATATTAAAAAAATCGTTTGAGCAGTGGAAAAAGTGTCTTGATAGGTGTATTGCATCAAACAAAGAGTACACTGAAGGTAACTGAAGTTTAAACATACAAGAATAAATACACATTTTTTAATAAATAAAATCTGTGTTTTTGTGTTGTCCTTCTTATTACCTCACTTTTTAATCCATTTTTCTGTTGATAAACCTTTAAGTTGTTTCTACCTCTTGGCTATTGTTAATAGCATTGCAATGAATATGTTCATTGAAAAGTCATAAGACAAATACTGTGTAATTCCCTTTACATGAACTTTCTAAAATCGTCAAATTCACTGATGCAAAAATAAAATGAAAGTTGCCACCAGCTGGTGGAATGGAAAAACAGGGATTTGTTGATTGACATGTATAAAATTTCAGTATGCAAGTGAATAATTTCTAAAGATCTACATCGAGCCTATTGGTAACAATATTGTATTGTACACTTAAAAATCTTTTAGGAGTGTAGATATCATGAAGTGTTCTTACCAATGATTTTAAATTTTGAGGGAAAAGCAGTAATCAATCTTCTACTGAAATAATAACAGATATTAAACTTATATAATATTATATTTTTGTAAATATAAGTGTGTATGTTTGATATGTGTATATCTATTTAACATAAATATAGACATACTGACCTTAATTTATATAAATACTCCTGTTTAACTATATTAATGAATTATTAATTATGATTATTAGTAGAGGAAGAAAGTAGATTAGCTATTTCCAGAGGATGCAGGGAGGAAATGCCATACACAGAGTGTTCTTTGGGATGATAAAAATATTTTGAAACCAGAGAGATGGTGGTTGCAACACTTTGAGAATGGAGTAAACCCCACCTAAGTGCACACTTTAAAAGTGCCAATACATGTCTTGTAAAATTCATCTCATTAATACAATATTTATGGGCACTAAAATTTAAATTTCATAACATTTTTATGTGTGGAATGTTATTCTTCTCCTGATCTTTACTCAAACATTCAATATGCAACATCCATTCTTAGCTTGAGGCCCCTATACAAATTGACTGTGGGTTGGATTTGACCTGCAAGCTCTATTTTTTTCTGGCCCCTGGCTTAGAGAAAGTATTTCTACTTTCCTGAAAATAAACTCATGTCCTCAGGCAAGTTACTGTCTCCTTTGTGCTCTCTATTTTTGTAAGTTTATCATGTTGAAGAAAACAAGTAAATCAGTCTAATTGCCACTGAGCCAGTGCAGCTGAAAGTCAATGAGCAGGATTTCTGCCCAAGTGTTATTGAATTTGCAAATAATTGTTTTAAAATAAAAAAGCAATGAGTTTACAAATATTGACTTTAAAATAATTTAAATTATTATTTTAATTTAACATTGAAATATAGAAATTGTTTAAAGTTTTATTAATTTATTTGTGCAAATGTGAAAATATTTTGCCACAATTGAATCATATTGACAATGAGAAAATAGTGCAAGAAACTCAAAACTAATCACCTATCCATACCTGAGTCCCATCATAATTATTGTCTTGAATTTTATGTACATATTGATAATTATCACTTATAAGAAAAATATTCAGATAATGCTATGTATACTACATTATAACTTATTTTTATGCACATAGTAAATTGTATTTCCTCTTGGTAAGCATTCAGTGTGTACTTATGTAGGTAGTGGTTATTTTAATTAATGGCTATCTTCCTTACTTGACTATATGACCTATGCACACAGTATTGATGACTGTGTAATATAGTGTTTCCCATATAGTAGAAATGATGACTGTGTAATATAGTGCTTCCTCTTTCTCAGGCTTTAGTTTATATTCAACCTTTCATAGATGTACAGTTAGACTTTTCTATACCATCATTTACTAATATAAAATTGGGTTGTATAAATAGCTATATTACAAACAAAGGTGTAAAGAATAATGTAAAAATACAACTACTTTTCAGAAGTGGATTTATTAGGGCGAAACATAGGCACACTTTATAAAAATCCTACTAACAGACTTTCTTGTTGATATTGTTTTGACAATACATAAATGATTTCTCAACAGATTCTAATATACAAGGGGATTCTCATCATATGCCTTCTCTCTGGAGCCTTGATGTTGAAGGGGAAGTTATATTACAAAACCATCGATTGTCATGCTTTATAGTTTTAGGGATTATACAAATTTGCACAGAACTCAGATAAAACTACTAAATCACAACAAAATGTTATTTGAAAATAAACTTTACCATTGAATGCAGCATTGTTTTTTTTTTTTTTCTTTAAAAAAAGGAAGCTTAGAATTCAAATATAGTAGAGAATATTTAACAGTTTTCTGGCAGAAAGCCTTGACAGATGGTTCTTTGTGGAAACACCTAGTTTGTTTCAGGCTGAAATGTTTCTTTACCAGAGTTAAATAAAATTACAATGGTCATAGTGAGATATGAGTAACAGCTAGAGAGTCTAGATTCAAAGCCAGGTAGTATTTTGTCTGATTGAAAAATACAGCCAAAATGCCTATGCCCATTCAAATTCAGCTAAGCAAGAAAAGTATTGAAACTGGTGACTGCAAACAAGAAACTGACCTATCTCCACCTACTGGATTTACATGGCGAGCTTGTGAATGATGTATTTTTATTTGCGCGTTTTCCATTTGTCTTAGAGAAATCCAGAAAATCTCTGTGTGTGTGTGGAATATACATAACAGAATCTTTTGTATTTGGAAATAAACCAGGAATGCAATACAAACTATGTCACAAAACACAATGATAGCTATTTAAGAGTTAAGCGGCTCTTGGCTATAAGACAAACCACACTGTAGAAGTACTTCTAATTTAAATTAAAATGTACATTTACAAATGAAACTTAAGTAGAAATTACAAGCATTTTAAGAAAATGTAATATTCTGACTGTAAAGTGGAACACTATATGTTTCACTTGGTTTAACCTAAAATAAAATGTTCAGAAACAATGCAAATATCAGAAGTTATATATATTATAGAACTTCAAGGACACTTTATGTAGCAAGTCATTTCTGTTTAATAAAGCTTACTTAATAAAACTTACTTATCTGTAGTCAAGTCTTTGTTCTATTCTGTAACGGATCATTCATAATGGGGTTGAAACCATTAACACATCCAGCTCAAATTAGAATGTGTGCACAATGACTCAAAAAGCTCACTGGACTGCATGCTGACTGTTAATCTAGTAGTTATCATGTGTATGTCAGTTTATTCATAACTTAATGTGAACTTTTTGTCCTTTCAGCATAATACCACATTGATTAGGGATTCATGATGAGAAAAAAACCCTAATATTCTTTTTTTGTTATGACTGTTAAATATAATTTGACTTTTTAAGATAATTCTTTGATAATAAAAATCACAATCACTACAGAAACATATTTGTTTTGTATTTTTTCTTTGCAGACGATGTTTGCCTTGTGGAAGGATAAAAAGGGTGATCCAAAATCAAAAAAGAAATCTACTTATTTAAAAAATGTGTATTTATTCTTACATGCTTAAACATGGTCACCCTCAAAGTACTCTACATTTGATGCAACACACCTATTAAGACACTTTTTTCCACTGCCCCAAACAGTTTTTTAACTCATCAATTTTTATGCCTTTTAGTGCTTCTATCAGTTTTTGTTTTACCTCTTCCACATAAAGACATGTTTCCTTTTGAGGACTTTTTTTTTTTTTTTAATCAAGGGAACAAAAATAAAATTGCTTAGGGCAAGAGTGGGTGACTGTGTGGACGGGGTACGGGGTCATGCTGTTTTGGGTCAAAAATTGCTGACCACTCAGTATGGTGTGGGCAGGTGCACTCAAGAATCACATTTGAAAACACGTTGAGAGAATCTCCAAAACAAATTTACTGAAGTCAAGGCAAAGGCAGCCTCTCATGGCAATGCCAGCTGATGCACTGATGCTGAGGGATTCTTAGAATACTAACCTAGTGGGAAGCCTATACTGCAAGGAGCCCCGCCTCCAAAAACTAATTCTGGTGTTTTTTTTGTCTCCCTGCATATATCTTCTGTGAAAATTTGTTTAGACTTTATAATAAATTTGATTTTATTAATGTATGAGATCTAAACTTTTGGGCAGAAAGAAATCTTCTTGTATTTTCAAAAAATTTGTTAAATCAAACTATCTTATAATTAATATGAAAAATGCTGAAATTTTTAATAGACTTGTCTCATAAAAGTACTACTCTACTAATTGTAAAAGTTCAGAAAATTATAAGAACATAAACAAGAGTGATCTCACCATGTAAAGGCAACCACTTTTTAAAACCAATTATTTTTAACTTATAATTGATACAGTCCTCTGATAACATTATAATTGAAAACACCAACAAACTTGTTGTGGGCCTTATATTTTAATAATAACACAAAATAATAATATGTTCTATGCTGCAATCCAGATTATTAATTTGACATAACATTGTGCACCTTTTGTCATATTGATGCAGAACAATTATTGTATTAATTATATAGCATTATAATATAAACATGCCTTAACCAATATTCTTTGCTGAATCAAATCTTAAGAAAAGCCATGTGGACCACTGTTTCTTAGGGGTTTTCTGTCCAAGTCCTCTTTGTGATACCATCTGCGTGTATTTATTTTGTACTGGACCCAATGAATGAAGAAATCACCTTAGTATGGCAACTTCACAACTCTACTACGACTGGCACTATCCCCAAATGTGTATGATTTGAACATAACAGATAAGTCCTCCACTAGAAACTGGAAGAAGGTCAGGCTGCTTCTATGAAATATTGATGTGACCAGATTAAACAATTGCTACCTGTCTTCTTCAGCAATGAGCACCTTCTGCCTACAAATGAAAAAAAGTCTCGGCCATTGCCAGGCCACTGCTAGGCCACTGCCAGGCCATTGCAGCTATTGTCTTGCTAAGCTATGGTGTGGCCATGTGTTCTCTGAGCTATGACCAGCCTTATGGCTTTGGTCCCCAGCTTTGGTTCCCTTCCCTACTTTGGGGAGGTGAATCTTCTCTCTCTCTCCCCCTCTCTCTTTAGTTTCTTTTTAAATAAACTATATTTTCTAATCTAAAAAAAAGAAAAAAGTCTCTTAGTTGACACTCCTTTTCTAATCTTCAATCCCCCAAACTAAATTCCTCATAAACTATCAGAGTTGATTTTTAATATATAAACCTGATGAAATTACTTATCCTCTCAAAATTTTGCAATGGCTTCCCTCTGAAACAAGTGAATTCCTTACCATCATCTAAATGATCATAAATGATCTACTCCTACCTCCATCTCTGACCTCTTGTACCCTACACCTCACCTCACACTCATGTTACCCCCGCTAAATCGTCTTGTGACCATTCCTCAATTACATTAAGCTACATTTCAGTCTACTGATTTTAAATTACAGTCTGCCAAACCCTAGGAGTCACGAAGACACGTTCAGTCTATACAGTCAAATCCATTTTAATAGTAGTAGAAAGACTTCATGCACTTTGTAAGGCTCACACTTTCTCAGGCATAAAGTGGAATTATCCAGGGGCTACATCAACTGTGATATCACACCGATTAAAAGTAGAAGCAGACATGAGAATTTAGATATCTTCTATTAAGACACATATGAAATAGTTTTGTGCCAATAAAACTACAATGGCATTCTTCTCCATCCTATTGCTGTTATTATTATCCTGTAATATGTCACCATTAAATTAAAATGCTATGTATGTCAGTATATAAGGAGTTTATTCTTATATTTACATAAATTGCTGATGGTGGTTCCCTGGGCTCTTCATTTCCACACAAGAAACACCTTTTCTAACTCAGAGTAATAAATTAGTTATGTTAAATTACATGGTTGCTTCACACAGGAACCACCATTCATAACATTAAGGTAAATGCTAAATTGTTATTTGTTCAGCTGACATGACATTTCCTAGGGATCCATCTTTGATAAATGTATATATTCTAGATTCTATTTTTATTTATTTATTTAGTTATATCATGATCAATCTTGCCTGAGAACATCCATCCTGCTATAGTCATTCCATATAAGTAATCTTTTTTGTAGCAAGTATCTTTAGTCTATTTTTTAGGGAATCTGTTTATCAGCACATTTACAGTATTAAACTGGGTCATTGATGTTGTTTCTTCTGAAACATCTTTTCAGTATTCAGGAGACAAAATGAACAGGTCAGCTACTTTCATACATTTCTTCTAGCCACAACAACATCAGTTCTTAGAGTAGCACTTATAATATAGGGTTTATAAATAGGTATTACAGGACCGACTAGGCATCATTAATTCAATATCATTTTAATATTTCACCATATAATTTAACATAATTTAGGTTTTTAAAAGACAACTTGAGACTATTTACACAACAACATTATGAATATTCTTTCACATCATTTTTTGTGCATTTACTTAATTTTTTCCTTAAGCCACATTTTCAGAAGTAAAATTCTGGGTGTAAAGACATATATGTCATATTTTGAGGTCTGTGACAAAGCTACCATTAGATAAATTATGCTAGATTTTATCCCTGATGGAACATAAAATTGTCTACGAAGTCAAAATCTATATTTTGCAATAACACTCTTTAAATGTTGTTAATCTTATAAGCCAAAATAAAGCTAAATTTAAAATTATATTTATTTACTAGCAATAATAAAGTATACTGCATATATTCATTAGTCATCTGGGATTTTTATAAATTGG
Organism: Carlito syrichta; assembly: GCF_000164805.1. Taxonomy (NCBI): domain Eukaryota; kingdom Metazoa; phylum Chordata; class Mammalia; order Primates; family Tarsiidae; genus Carlito; species Carlito syrichta. The sequence continues at coordinate 24,938 of NW_007245861.1, read as the reverse complement.
CTGTTGGTGTCTTTTGCTTATTTTTATATTTGTCTCTATACTTTTTCTCTATTTTTCATTTCCTTTTTTAATTTAAATGATTTTACCAGCTGCATGTATATTTATGTGCATGCTTATATATCTACATGTGTTTGTGTGTGTGTGTGTGTGTGTGTGTGTGTGTGTGTGTGTGTGTGTGTATGTGTACATGTATACATATAATGTATACACATTTTAACCTGGGTAAGATAAGTATTAAACATGTCACAAATAGATAAATTCATGATTTACTCTGCTTTTATTTGATATAATGACTATTATTTTAAAACTTTTAAAAGTAATTAAACCACAGAATATTACTTATTATTTGATATGCATTGCAGTTATAGGGTAGGTATTTTATCACTTGAATTTTTTAAAGTAGCAATTCATCTCTTAACTCTTCACTGATAATTTTATAGAAGACTTTCAGCTACTCAGGCAGAATCTTTTAGTGTTTTATTTTGAGTTATTTCTCTGATAATTTTGAGAATTAATTTGCTTCTTTCCTTTCAGAAGCATAAATTAGAAATAGAAGTCTTTCTACCCATCGAAGCTGGACTGAATTTTAAAAATGTGGTATATATACACAATGGAACATTACATAGCCATAAAGAAGGACAAACATATGGACTTTGCAGCAACTTGGATGGACTTAGAGTTTCAGTGATCTATCACAGAAACAAAGAAGAGAGTACCATATGTTCTCACTTATAAATGGACCTTGAACAATTATAATGCTATAAGAAAGTGATTGGCAGTAGTGAGAAACTGTCAGGAGAGGAGGGGTGGAATTGACAGTTGAAGGAGGCTACTAGGGGAGGAAGGAGCACACCTCATCAACAAGGGTACCTGCATGATCAACGTTTTTATACCTAACCCTGAATTGTACCCTATATCTTTAAAATAAAAAAAATAGAAGTCATAAATCAAATGCCTCAAGTGTTGTTGTATGTTTTTTTTAAAGTTGTTGTATGTGTTTTTTTAAAGTATCATAATAAAGTGTATTGATAATGGAGGCCATCTGAAGAATATAAACTTAAATAAAGGCAAATTCATTCTGTAAAATTAATTTTGATCAACCAAAGAAAACTTGTTTTATGCCTGAATATAAAATCAGTTCCAAAAGTTCCAACAGTTGTCAACCTTAAGATTGAGAATTATATGATATTGCTTGAGACTATCATTCCATGCAAATTTTACACAATAAATTCCCCTTTGCTTTGAATAGGCACACACATGCATGCACTCACATATGAACATATATTTATATGTGTATGCATTTATACAATATTCTACCACCAATTTAAGTCAGACAGATAGATGGTAATTTTGTCTTACTAGTCTATCTGTGCTAAAATTTTTATTTTTACAAAAACAAAACAAAACCCAAAATCTATGCCTAGCAAGAAAATCAAGTGATAAGTCAGTTTGTACACATATTTTTTAATGAAATACATTTGCTTTTTAAAATATCTTTTTCTTACCTAGAATAATTGTAGAAACTATCTGGAAAGAATGAATATTAATTGTTATTATCTCTCCATTTCTCCTTGAATATTTTCTTCCCAATGTTTGGTTTTCTTTGCAACCACCTAATGTAATGCAAGACTTTTTTTTACATTCATATATTATATGGATGTTTTAATGCATATTCTTCAAAAAAGTTATTCAGAAACAATTCATAAAACATCAGTTTCAAAGTATATATATAGAAATGTGGAAATCTCTAGAGATAGCACTATACTTGAATGCCTGTTTATACAATTTGTCAGTTACGTAAAATTTAAACAGGAACTCAACCGACATCTCTCAGATAGGTTTTCTCTTTTCAGGTATTTGAAAAGCTTGCTATAAATGTCATGTTTTCTACTGATTAATATTGTAAATTAACTATTTAGAGGTTAATCTCTTGTATTTTTTCTTTAACAATACTATAATTTTTTCTAAGCATCAGAGAATAATTTGATTTATATATACACAGTGCTTAAGAAAAAATGTTATTTCCAATTAGCTTTGACTTTAATAAGAACTGCTGGGAGAAATAGAAATGGCTGTGATTTTTTTGATGTGGTATTCATCTTTTAAATATATCAAATGAGATACAATAAAAACATTTATATTTTGACAGTGTTAGTACAAAAGTAAATGGAAATATGTAAAAGCACATACAAAAACTCAACAGCATGTCTATAATAAAACAAATGAATAATATAAAATAATAATCCTAATAAGATTTGATTCAATAATGCTTAGATTCAAGGACAAAAAGCACCAGTTTGGTGACTATATTAAATGAGTTAAACATTCTAGCTTACTCATTGTCACACATTCAATTTTTCTTTGTTCCTTTCATTTTTTAATTTGGTAAAAAAAAATTAGGTTTATGTTACTGAAGCAAAACTAATAATGTAAAGATGTACTGATCCCTGAAATAATACAAATCTTTAATCTTCTTTTAAAAAAAATTGAGTTTTCTGTGTCAGAAAGTTTCTGAGAAAGAATTGGTAAGATGTTTTCAAATCTGTCCAAAAATAATGAAACAGATCCAGTAAGTTTGAGATCTGAGCATTATTTTGACAGACATGGGAAATCGGGACTGCACCTGCCTATCTCACCTGGTTTTCAATGCTTCACTTGCACTGGCTTTCAGCCATTTTCAAGCATGGTACAAATGAAGTATATAGTTAACATTAAATGACAAGGTCACTACTAATGATGTCCTGGAGGGCATCCAGTCTAGTCCCCAACTCCGAATTGGTCATGTGGAAATAAATGAGCATGAAAACTGCTGCCTCTAAATTCCGAGATAATAATACAAATAATACACAGCTTCATATGGTTTGCATTGCACATTAACCTACAAAATTTATTGAAATAATAACAATAAAAACTATGAAAAGGGGCAATGGTTTTATCCACAGTGAAAATAAGGACATCCATGTCCAGCATCAAATGGCACGGTCAAGGTCAGATATTAACAACAGGCATTTTCTTAAGTTAGACAAGGAGAAAGATAAAGGTAATCAGAAGTGGTAATTGTTCATTTAAGTTTAAAAGTGATACCTGATAAAAATGTCAAAGTAAGTCAATATCTATAAAATAATAGTAGTCCTGATATCAGAAAGAAATATAAAGGAAAAAAATTAAAAACTTCCCCCAGAGAATAGTCCTGTCCTCATGTATGATTCAGGGAGCCTTTGATTGTATAATTTTTTAAAGTCCATAATAAAATAAACACAAAATAAATTTAACTTAAATCACTAGCTTCTTTTCTTTTATAAGCTTACTAGATGTTCTTATTCATTAACTCTCTCTTTTTTGAGACCTCTTTATGATAATAGTTATATTGCTTTTTCACTAAATAATTATCTACATTTTATGCTAAGGTCCTATTATCGTAAATGAGTTGTGTTAAAACTACAATAATTTATTTTTGTTAATTCTTTAAATGTTGATATCACTAATATAATTTTAGATTATATATCCTGATAGTTCTTAATCATCATATATTTAGCTCTAATTTGACACTGTTACCCTCTCCCAAATTTTGCCACAGTTTTATACAGTTTTTGTGTTGTGAGAAACCCTGGAAACACTTAAGGCTATTTGCTTTATCTTAAAGATGAAACAAGAATTAAAACCTTAGTTCTTATCTTAATTCCGATTTTACGAATTCCAGAGAAAGAGTTCACATCCAGTCAATATCCAGGCACAGACTAGTCTAATACCTGTATATGTAATCTAAGAATTCAGGTCTGATTGCTTACTTAGACGGATACTTAGGTCTTCTTCAGCTTACATCAAGTTCTAGAAGAGTTCCTAGCTTAAAAATTGTACTAATACCCAGCAGGTCGAGACTGCGTGCGGTGGCCGGAAGCGGCCACTGCACTCCAGTCTGGGCGACAGAGTGAGACTCCAACTGAAAAAAAAAAAAAAAAATGGACTAATAGGAGAAATAATATGTCATGAAAAACTGAAGATTTAATGATATAAATGTATAAATAAATGCATAGACTTCCTCTTGAGCTTTGGGTTTAGTAAAGTGATACAGGGAACTTTACTCACAACTTACCAAAGAGCAAATTATTTCTAAATGAAATATTATAGAATCACCAGTAGAACATGTAATTAATTATTAATACATTTCAAAATGTGTCCTATAGTAAAAATATAAATTTTATATCAAGAATGAAAAAAATAAGTAAAAACTGAGATCTATTTTTTGTAATACAACAAATGCCATGCCATCTACGCCTCTGTAATCTAATAAAAGTGTTATGTGTCCACTTCAACATTTTTTTCATGTTGATACTTAGATGGATCTCTATGGCTTGTTACATTTTTGGATATTTTAGAGGCTGCTAGGTATAACTTCTTTCATGTTAAATGTAATTACTTGAAAATTTGGCCAAATGTCTCCTTACCCCACTGGCAGACAGATATATTCATATTGAATTATACTGGAATCTATTGCTCTCCAAAAGTTTTACTTCACTGATTCCTTTCTCCTCTCACTCCTTTCTCAATTTCTTTCACTTGTGTATAAATTCTGATAGCTGTCATATCTGGGTTATCAGATCCATCTTAGTTTTCTCATGACTAGAAAACTAAGAACCTTTTATGAAGAAACAGAAATAATTGCCTCCAGCCTCATCCAACACTCAATTCCTCAAACAATTTACTTTATTTGCTCCATATCAATAGAATAATAAAGTGATTGATCCTTGTTTCAAGAAATTTGCAGAACACAATGAAAAAAAATTTAAAAGTACATATTGCAATACCAGAATGCCATGTAAGATGTAGCCAACAAGTTACAAAGTGTTATTCAGTTTAATTTGAGGAGTGCTGACTGTATGAACAAGCACTTTGCTGCAGGCTGGGTGGAAAATAATGTTTTCTTAGCAGCTCACTGTCTAATGAGAGCGACAGGAAAGTAAACAAGCCATTATAATACACTGAGAAAAGTGCCATGATAGAGGAATGTTATAATAGTTCAAAAGAAATAGAGTTCACATCCCACACACTGCTCTGCCATACACAGTTTTTTAAAAAGAGTTTAGAAAAATAGAAAAAAATTTCCAATGCTCCTCAATGAGAAAACTTACATTAGACATTAGGCTGAAATCATAAAGTGGTACATGTGTTGACAAGTTCTTTCTCTAAAACACAATGATTTTGAGGAGTGCAAACTCAGTCAGAAATAGTCTCAAAGACTCTAGTCTTTTAAGATAACCTCAATTCTCTTCGAATTTTCTTATCACCAACATTCTGTGAATCATAACACATTTACCAGGTAACTCTAAAAAATAGATAAGTCTTCATGTTAACTAAAATCAAATACAAAATTTTAGAAGCATAAACATTTAAAGCAGGGATGCAGGGCTGGTTCAACTTTTGCAAGACCATACATATAATTCAGTACATTAACAGATGTAAAACCAAGAATCACATGATTACCTCATTAGACACAGAAAAAGTATGCAAAAAAAATTTCAGCATCCCTTCTTGATTAAAAAAAAAAAACCCTGAGCACCTAAGCATAGAAGAAACATTCCTCAAAACAGTAAGAGCCACCTATGATAAACCCTCTGCCAGCATTTTGCTCAATGGACAGAAGTTGGAAACCTTCCTCCAAGAAGGGGAGAAAGACAAGGATGCCCCCTCTCATCCCTCCTATTTAATATAGTGCTGAATATCCTAGCCAGAGCAATTAGGCAAGATAAGAAAATCAGAGGCATTCAAATAGGAAAGGAGGAAGTAAAGCTATCCCTCTTTGCAGATGATATAATTTCATACCTAGAAAACCCTAGAGAGTCTTTCAAAAGACTTCTCACACTGATAGATGACTTTAGCAGAGTCTCAGGCTACAAAAACAGTGTGCAAAGAGTCATATTTTTGCACACCAGAAACCAGCAGGCGAAAACCATATAAAAAACACAATTCCATTAAAATAGCCACCAAAAAAAAAAACAAAAACTGAAATATCTTGGCAACCACCTAACCAGAGAAATGAAAAACCTTTACAACAAGAAATACAAAATGCTGCTCAGAGAAATCAAGGATGACACAAATAGAAAACATTCCATGCTCGTGGATTAGAGGAATTAGTATTGTCAAGATGTCCATTCTACTCAAGGCAATCTGTAGTTGATGCACTACCCATCAAATTCCTATTTGGTTTTACTTCTGTACGTATCTATTAGTGTTACTACCCATTCGATATAGACTACTGGGGAACCCAAAAAATGTATACACATTTTAAGAGGTGTTATTTATGCACTGATTTTAGTTTGTCATGATCAGAGGTATCTGGAAGCTGATGATAACCACTTTGAGCACCTCTTGTGATTGCAGAAGTCAAACATGACTTGTGTTCATCTTTTGTTATCTGTATATATTGAGTTTTGCAATTTTAATACAGCTTTTTTTCTCAAAATATGTATTTTTTTTTTGGCACCTTCCTTATTTGTTCTTGTTGTATTTTCTCCAGGTATGATGCTGGTGGAAAACAAACTAAAGCAAAGACTTAATTTTTTCAGTCTTCATCAAGGAATGAAGAGTATTCATTGAAGACTAACTTTGTGGCAGAGCTGCTACTACTTATAATTCCCTAATGCTGCTTGTCTGACTGCCTGGCTGGCTTTCTGAAAAGTTGGTGTTACATTTATTATTATATTCTATCAACCAATTTTTGCTTTTGGAACTTCAGATTAAACTAGTACTGTTGCCTTTATGCTTCTTATTTTTTCATACCATTGTCTAATCCTGTATACTACTGAAAATTATAAAACACAACTTGGGGTAGACTTCCACCAAACATTTTGGTTGAAGCCAGATACTCCTTTATGCCAAAACATGTCTTATTTTGACAGCCTAGATTCAAGACCCAACACTGATCAGTCAGTTCCACAAAAATTAAAGAGCTGTGTTCACTGATTTTCGAAAATAGTAAGGTCTTATTAATCATTACAATTATCATCATTACAATAACAATATGTAAGAGATTTCCTTTCCTAAGTGACATAGACTATGATAAATGCTGTAGTGTTGTTTTCTATTTTTATGTATTAACTCTGTTCATTCTCATAGCAAGACGAAAAATTGAAACAACAGGTTCAAGTGTATACAACTAAAAGAAGATAGAGCAAGGATTTGTACCCAGGACATTTAATTGCAGAATCCAAACATTTAACCACTACATTTTAATAACTTTCTTAATTTTTTAAAATCAAACAGTTAAAATTTCTTGAAAAAATTTAGTCTAGTGCTGGTGATTAAGTATTTTAGTCATGACCGCTGAGCCCCTACTAAGTTTCCCAAGACTGGTAGCCTGTAAATTTGACCTTGTTTTGCCTTACTTATGATCTTTTATAGATCAAAAGCCATAACTAAGCAAAATAAATAATTGTGACTTAAGTCTCAACTTTCAAACATTGCATTATATGATTTATGAAAAATAGCATGAGGGTTAGAAGCTGTCTTAAATCATTTGAAAAAAAATCTAGATAAATATGTTACTAAAATCGGTGTTTATTTTACATCTCAAGATATCATTGTATGACAAATATTTATATTTAATAACTTAATTGTTACAAGATGCTTGAGTGATTATCTCCCTATTTTTTAAATTAAATTAAGTTTCCTTTCCAAATAATCACCCATCTAAACGTTGATGCTTAGCTTGCTAGCTTTTGTTGTAAAACACCTCTGAGTCAGGCACTATCACAGGTATATTACATATATTATTAATTAAAGCCACTCAACAACGTTGAGAATATACGTTATCCTCAATTTCTTTTAAAAATAAGAAATGGAAACTGAGAGGATTCTGACCAACTGCTCAAAATCTCATTTTTTAAAATTATGAAGTCAATAGGCAATTTGTTTCCCTTTCTCTAATATTCTTACTTCTTTTTTATGCTTTTTTAAAATTTGTGATTAATACACATAACATAAAATTTACCATTTTGACTATTTTAAAATTTACAGTTCAGTGGCATTCAGCACATTCACATTGTTCTGCCACCATTGCTGCTGCCTATCTCCAGAATTTTTTTAATCTTCCCAAACTAAAACTTACCCTTTAAACAATAATTCCCCTCTCTCCTTCACACTTAGCCCCTGACAATTATCATTCCACTTTCTGTCTCTATAGATTTGACTACTTATGATACCATATATAAATGGAATCAAACATGTAGTATTTGTTCTGTTGTGACTGGTTTATTTCACTTAGCACAGTGTCTGCAAAGTTTATCCATGTTGATCTAGAGTTAGAATTTCCTTCCTTTTCAGGGCTAAATAATATTTTATAGTATATGCATATGCTTTGTTTATTCATCTGTTGATGGATGCTTGGATTGTGTCTCCCTTTTGGCTGTTGTGAATAATGCTGCTATGAACATTGGTGTACAAAATTATTTAGAGCTTCTGCTTCCAATTATTTTGGGGGTTATATACTCTACCAAATGGAAGTAAAATTATTGGACTACATAGTACTTATATTTTTGGATCATACAGTGATTACATTTTTAATTTTTGGTGGAAATGCGATAATCTTTTACATAGCATTTTGCATTCCAGTGCACAAGGACTCCAGTTTTTCACCTCATCGTCAATACCTATTTCCTGTTTTTAACATAATAATCAATCTAATGTGTGTGAGGTGGTTATCTCATGTGATTTTGATATGCATTTTCCTAATGATTAGTGATAGTGAACTTTTTTCATGTTTATCTTTTTAGATAAATGTAATTCAATTGTTCTTTGCTTATTTTAAAAAATCAGGTTATTGGTTTTTGTTGTTGAATTAGCTTGTATATTCTGCATAGTATCTGCTTATCAGATATGTGAGTTGAAAATATTATCTTTTATTCAATAATTTGACTTTTTACTTTGTTGATAGTGATTTTGATACACAAAATTTTTTTAATTTTGAGGATGTTCTAGTTATATTTTTTGTTGTCTGTACTTCTGATGTCATCTCTAATAAATTGTTACTAAATTCAATGTGATAAAGCATTTACCTATTGTTTTATCCTATGAGTTTTATAATTTTACTCTTACATCTTTAATAAATTTTGAGTTAATTTTTGTAGATAGTATAAGATACAGATTCAAATTTATTCACTCTCTTTTATGTCAGTATCCAATTTTTCTAACACCATTTGTTGAAAAGACTGTTTTCCCAAATGAATAATGTTAGCATTCTTGTCAAAATATAACTTGATCATATATGCAACGGTTTATTTCTGGACTCACAATTCCATTTCATTAGTCTATATGTCTGTCTCTATGCTAACAACACACTGTTTGATTACCATAACTTTATAGAAATTTTGAATCAGGAGATGATTCAAAATGTAAATTTTGAATCAGGAAAATTTTGAATCCTGAAATTGTTCTATTGTCCTTTTCAGGATTGGGGGGATCCTTTGAGATTCTTTTTTTTTTTTTTTGAGTTGGAGTCTCACTGTCACCCAGACCGGGGTGCAGTGGCACACTCCCGGCCACCGCAACCTTGACCTGCTTGGCTCTGGCAATCCTTCCACCTCAGCAGCTGGAACTACAGCATGCACTACCTACCACGCCTGGCTAATTTTTGATTTATTTTAGAGTAGAGCCGAGGTCTTGCCAAGTTGCCCAGGTGGGTCTCGAACCCGCGGGTTCAAGCAATCCACTCGCCTCGGCCTCCCAAAGTGCTGGGGTTACAAGCTGAGCCACCGAGCCCGGCTGAGATTCTTGATAAATGTTTAGATAATTCTATTTCTACAAAAGACATCATTTTGATAAGAATTACACAGCACATGGATTTTGATATGGATTACATTAAATCTGTAGATTGCTTAGGTTGGTATTGCTAACATAACAATATTACATCTTCCAGTCAATGAGCACAGGTTGACTTTCCATTTAGTTGTATCTTTTATTTCTTTGTGAAGTATTTTTAGTTTTCAGTGAAAAAGTCTTTTCCCTCCTTGGCTAAGTTTATTCCTAAATATTTTATTCATTTTGATGCTTTGGAAATTAAATTATTTTAATTTCTATTTCAGATTGTTGTTAGTGCACAGAAATACAAGTGATTTTTGGTGTTTTCATTTGGTATCCTACAAATTTTCTGAATTCAGTTATTAGTTCCAGAAGTCTGTTGTGTTTTCTTTTTAGTAAAATAAATTCCTTTAAGATATACCATTTTGTCATATCACAAGGCTTCAGTTATTAGCTCAGTCACTATCAACTGTGGAGTCATAGTAAAGGGTCATGACCCTCATCTGTTTTGTTTTGTTTTTTGTCATCTGTAAGGCAGATGTTATAAAATAATGATGATAATAATAACAATAACAATGTGGATAAGAACATAGATTTTTGGCAGAAGTTGATTTTGGCCTTTATTTGCCATTTTACTCGCTTCATTTTCTTGAGCATGCTTATTTATTTTATCAACACACTTTAATATAGATCTATAATAAGGCAATTAATTGATAGTTCTCAGGATCTGAACCTGTTTCCCCTTATTTTACATAGGAATTACTGTACATCATGGAGACGCAATGAAGTAGCATGCAATCCACACAGTGCTTAATCATAAATCAGTGAGTATTAGGAATTATTTTATGGTATTCCAATGCTGAATGAAATAAAATATACAAATGTGTTTGTGATCAAGAAATATTAATTAGGTAATGATTTTTAAATTGCATATTTTAAAATTTACTACTCTATGAGGAAAACTTTTTTGTTTTACCAAATATTTGTAGAAACAAATCGTTCTCATTTGTGAAAGACAGAACAATTATTAAAATATTCTCTGCTCTTGACATCTGCTATTGGACCATTAAGAATTACCCATTGTTAATTTCCATAATCCCTCTATTACTACAAATAAGTACTTTTTAAACATGTGTAAAGTACCTAGTAATTCAATCATAGCTTAATTAAGATTAATCAGCTTAGATTTGTAAAGAACTTAGAATGTTATATTACACATAAGTGATAATTTTTTTTCAAGATGGCATTAGAGACTTTCAAGTGTGCCTTACCCATCAGAACATTGTAAAATAGTGTGGAAAGATCAATACTGCTAATCTCAAGTCAAGAGGGAAAATGGATATTAATCACCACGGCAACGGACACCCCAGACCTCAGGAAAGAGAAAATGGGTGAACAACCCTTACAACAGTGCTCTGTAGAGAAAATGAGTGTGACCCTAGACCATTGGAGGGGACTGAAAACTCCCCTCTGAGGCACACCTTCCAATCAGGAAATGCTTAACCATGGCCACGGGAGAACAACTTGATCCTCGCAAGCTCCAATGTTGCTCAGGAGAATGCAGAAGTTAGTAAGAGGGAAAGATAGCCAGTAAAGGCATAGGTATTCTCCCAAACACAGGTCAGTGGAAAGGCATCATTTTTTTTTTTTAAACCCAGGACTGGTGTTGCAGCAACAGCGACCACTGTAGACATTTTAGTTTCTGTCCAGAGAAAAAGTTGCTCACCCTGGAGTGGGAGAGAGGTACCCCACAGTAGGAACAAGGAGGAGAACATAGAGAACTGCAGGCTGAGAGCAACAAGGGATGGTCATCTTCCCTCCCCTCAAAAAAAAAAAAGAAAAATTGCTTTCCTCCTGGGAAAAGAGACAGGCTGCCAGGGTTAGATCTTGAAGCCAGAATTGATCTCCGTGTGTTACTACCTAGGTGCCCCACCTGCCCTGCCCCTCTGGCAAGTTGCAACCAGGGGTCCCAGCAATACCTAGGAACACCGAGAATAGCAGTTTAAGTTATAAGAACCTAGCAGAGAGTTTCCATCCTCACGTTCCAGAACCAGCATCTTGAGCAGAGAGTTGCTGTAGTTGTAACCAACATTCATTTTGCAACCTGTAACTGTTCAGCAAGCACTGCTGTTAAGAGCTCAAGCCTCCCTCTGGGGCGAGATGGGAGTGTGTCCTAGGAATACTGAGGAAAAGGAGGGCTCCACTCCTACATATCTGAGAAAGGAGCCCAAGTAGCAGAACACCAGAAAGAAGGACCCCCTCTGTGTTTGAATCAGCTGCCTGAATGGTAGGAGTGTTCCTCATCTTGTGTTTTTTCCTAGGTAGTGAAGCCTGAAGTCACGATTCACTCTGTGACTGGCAATTGAGCTGCAGGCGTTACTGTGGGGGGTCACAGCCTGCTCTTCTGGTCTGTCAGGAAAGTGTGTCCCCGACACCCCACTTACCAACTATCAGTAAGCCTTCATTTCTTCACATCGGATTAATAGCCTAAGCCACCCCACCCTCACTGGGCAGTGATCCTTGTGTAACAAGGATCCCTGTCCTCCACACCCTAACACACTCTATCACCTGGTGTAGGAACTGAGCTACCCTTCCCCTCAGGGTTAGTCTTTGGTGCTATAGTGCTCTCCATGTTCAATACGGAATACCCTTACATACCTGGAGCTCCCATTCTTCTAGGTTAGGAGATTAGGCTGCCAGCCCCATCCTGGGCAGAGAATCTTGAGCAGCAAAGACCCACTAACATCTTCTCAAGCCACACCTCTGGGGATCAGAGACCACACATGATACACCCTTCCTCAGAGCTGATGCCTGAATTGCAGTTGGCGGACCCAAAGATGAGTCTGCTTGATTTGGGCCTGCACGTCTTGGTTCTCCCAGCCTCCAGGTTTGAACAGGGAACACAGACCACAGTGAACCCTGCAGACCTGCTCACTGTCGAGAAAACAGAGTGCTTCTTCCAGTAAACAAGGATCAAGAAAATGCTCATACACTGAGAGTAGCCAGTGCTTACCCACACGTGCCACCTGCTAGCCTGGAGATGGAATGACACAACTCAACAGGTCATTTGCAGACAAAATACACACTACCAAGGAGTAAGTTAAACCTCAAAGACCCACATCACTCCAGCCTCACAGCAGGCACCAAGCCAGTCCACACTACCAAAACATCACTATTATAACAAACATTGGGAAAACCTGCATAAAAGAGCTACTTATATCAAGTAACTTATATAGAATAGTTTCCATAGTTCATATGGATGGGAAAACCCCCCCAAAAAACAATTAAAAGTATTTTTTTAAGAATTATTTATTTATTTATTATAAAGATGTGGGGTACAATTCAGGATTGGGTATACAAACATTATGAAGGTACACTTGTTGATTAGGTATGCCCCTCCCTCCCCTAGCAGTTTCCCTCAACTGCCAATCCCACCACCCCTCCCCTGACAGCTTCCCACCAAGGATTCCCTGTTTGCCAATCCCTTTCTCCTAGCATTATCACGATTGCTCATGGTCTGCTTATGAGTGAAAACATACGGTACTCTGTTCTTTTTTCTGTGATAGATCACTGAGTATGATCGACTCTAAGTCCATCCAAGTTGCTGCAAAGTCCATATTTTTGTCTTTCTTTATGGTTGCATAATATTCCATTGTGCATATGTGCCACATTTTTTTAATCTAGTCTAGCTTTGATGGGAAACATGGTTGGTTCCATGTTTTTTTCTATGTGAATAGAGCAGCAACAGACATACTTGTGCAAGTATCATTTTTTTAGAATGATTTGAGTTCCTCTGTGCATATTCCCAATAGGGGAATTGCTGGATCATATGGAAGGTCAATTTTGAGTCCTTTCAGAAACTGGCACACTGTCTTTCCAAGACGTTGCACTAGTTTGCATTCCCACCAGCAGTGTACAGTCGTTCCTTTCTCTCCGTATCCTCGCCAGTATCTGTTATTGTTTGTTTTATTAATGATGGCCATTCTTACCTGGGTTAGGTGATATCTCAATGTGATTTTGATTTGCATTTCTCTGATAATGAGTGAGGCTGAGCACTTTTTCATGTGTCTGTTGGTTGCCCATATTTCTTCTTTGGAGAAGTGTCTATTCATGACTTTTGCCCACTTTTTAATGGGGCTGTTTGTTTTTTTTTCCTTTTGGCTTAAGTTCCTTATAAATCCTAGATGTTAGGCCATTGTCAGATATACAGTTGGCAAATATTTTTTTCACATTCGGTGGGCTGTCTACCTGCTCTCTTGATGGTTTCTTTTGCTTTGCAGAAGCTCATTAGTTTGATGAGGTCCCACTTGTGTATCTTATTTCTTAAGCTATGGGTCTTTAGGGTTCTGAATAGGAATCGGCTGCCAGTTCCAATTTCCACAGTAGGAGTCTCCTGCGTTTTCTAAGATTCTTATAGTTTGAGGTTTTATGTTTAGGTCTTTGATCCATTTAGAGTTATTTTTTGTGTATGGTGATAGGTAGGGGTCCTCTTTCAATCTTCTGCATGTGATCAGCCAGTTTTCCAGGCACCATTTACTGAATAGGTTGTCCTATCCCCGGTGGTTGTTGTTGGAGGTTTTGTCAAAATGTGTTGGTTGAGAAATTGAGGTTTTTCTTCCAGAATCTCTATCCTGTTCCATTGATCTATATGCCTGTTCTTGTGCCAGTACCAGGTTGTTTTGAAAATTGTAGGCTTATAGTAAAGTTTGAAGTCTGGAAGTGCGATACCTCCTGCTTTGTTTCTTTTGTTAATGATTGTATTGGTTATTTGTGGTGGTTTAAATTTCCATACGAATTTCTGTATTGTCATTTCCAGGTCTGAGAAAAATGATGTTGGTAACTTAATTGGTATTGCGTTGACTCTGTAGATTGCCTTTGGTACGATGGATATATTAACAATGTTGATTGTTCCTATCCTTGACCAAGGAATATTTTGCCATTTGTTTGTGTCTTCTTGGATTTATTTGAGTAGTGTTTTGTATTTCTCATTGTAAAGGTCACTTCTCTGGTTAGGAAGATGTCAAGGTATTTCATTTTTTTGGTGTCTCTTATGAATGGAATTGTTCTTTTAATTTGGGTCTCTGTCTGCTTGTTGTTGGTGTATAGGAATGCAACTGTCTTTTGCACATTTATTTTGTACCCTGAGACTTTACCAAAGTCCTTTATCAGTGCAAGCAGGTTTTTGACAGATTCTCTTAGATTTTCAAGGTATAGGATCATACCATCAGCAAAGAGGGGTAACTTGACTTCCTCTTTACCTATTTGGATACCCTTGATTTCCTTCTCTTGTCTAGTTGCCAAAGCTAGGACTTCAAACACAATGTTGAACAAGAGAAGTGAGGGTGGGCAGGCTTGTCTTGTTCCAGTTTTCAGGGCAAATGTTTCCAGTTTCTGTCCATTTAGCAATATGTTAGCTGTTGTTTTATTGTAAATAACACATTATTTTGAGGTATGTTCCTTTTATACCTAGGTGTTTGAGGGTTTTTATCAAGAAGGGATGCTGGATTTTATTAAAAACATTTTCTGCATCTAGTGATATAATCAAGTGGTTCTTGTTTTTATATCTGTTGATGTATTTAATTGCATTTGTGATCTTGTGAGTGTTGAACCAGCTCTGCATCCTGGGAATTAAGCCTTACTTGGTCATGATGTATGATTGTTGAGATGTGTTTTTGGATCCAATTTACTAGAATCTTGTTAAGGATTTTTGCATTTATGTTCATAGAGATATTGGTCTGTAGTTCTCTTTTTTTTTGTTGGATCTTTACCCAGTTTTGGTATCAGTGTGATGTTAGCTTCGTAAAATGATTTGGGAAGAATTCTATTCTTCTCAATTGCCTGGAATAATTTCAATAGTATTGGTGTCAGCTCCTCTTTGTATGTTTTGTAGAATTCTGCTGGAAAACCATCCAGTACAGGGTTGTTTTTTTGGGGGTTTTTTTTTGGTAGATAGTTTTCATATGACAGAATCAATTTTATGGGTTGTAATTGGTCTATTTAGTGTCTACATGTCTTGTTTCAACCTGGGGAGCTTGTGTGATGTCATAAAGACCTCGATTTCATTTAGGTTATTAATTCTGTTTCCATATAGGTGTACATAGTAATCTCTGATAATCTTTTGCATTTCTTTGGAGTCAGTTGTAATTTAATCTTTTGTATTTCTGATTGTGCTTATTTGTGCTTTTTCTCTCTTTTTCTTGGTCATTCTGGCTAGTGGTCCATCAATTTTATTATTCTTTCAAAGAACCAGCTTTTTGTTTTGTTGATGTTTTCTATGATATTTTTGTCTTCTATGTCCCATATTTGGGATCGTATTTTGGTAATTTGAATTCTTCTGCTGAATTCGGGAATTGGTGTTCTTCTCTTTCCAGCTCCCTTAGGGGATTTCTTAGACTCTCAACTTATATCTTTCCATTATCTTGATGTGTGCTCATAGAGATATAAACTCCCCTTTGAGAACTGATTTAATGGCATCCCAGAGGTTTTGGCAAGATATTTCTTCATTTTCATTTGTCTCCAGGAATCTTTTAATTTTTGCTTTGATTTCAGTTTTGACTCAGTAGTTGTTTAACATCTTGCTGTTTAGTGTCCATGTCTTTGTAGGTTTTGGGGGAATTTTGTTTATGTTGATATTTATATTTATTCCACTGTGGTCTGAGAATGTGCATGGCAAGATTTCAACCTTATGGAATTTGTTTATGCTTGATATATGGCCAAGGATGTGATCAATCTTGGAGTACGTTCCATGTGGTGATGAGTAGAATGTACATTTTTTTGTTAGGTGGAACAATCTGTAGATATCTATTAAGTCCATTTGGTCGAATGTTAAGTTTAAGTTCTGGATTTCCTTACTCATTTTTTCCCTCATTGATCTATCTAGGATTGTCAATGGGATATCCAAGTTTCCTACTATAATAGTGTCAGAGTCAATATCTTTTTTTAGTTTACTTAGTAGTTGCTTTATAAATGCTGGTGCTCCTGTGTGGGGTGCATATATGCTTAGGATGGATATTTCTTGTTGATGGATTGAACCTTTTATCATTATGTAGTGTCCTTCTGAATCTTTTTTGTTTTTTGATAGCTTAATGGCAGTTTTGTCAGATATTAAGTTTGCAACTCCATTCTTCTTCTGTGATCCATTTGCCTGGAAACTCATTTTCCATCCTTTAATTTTGAGTCATTGTGCATCCCTTGTATTGAGATGAAGCTCCTGGATGCGGCAAAAAATTAGATCATGGTTTCCTATCCAGTTTGCCATTCTGTGTCTTTTCAGTGGTGCATTTAGTCCATTCACATTCAGACTGATTATTGAAATGTGATTGTTTATCCTTGCTATGAGGTGTTTACAAAGTTTTTTCTTTGTTTGCTTGTGTTCTTTTGGCTTTGGGGTTGGTGTGTGTGTGTGTGTGTGTATTCAAGTTTCTTTTTACACTGTATTCTCAGTTGATTCTGTGCTCTGCTGTTTTCTTGGAAAGTATGTGGTCATTCCTTTTTTTTCTTTCTTCTGTTATTAATACCTTTTTTGGTGTCTCCTGTTGATCTGGTCTGGAAGCTGCATAAAATCTTAGGGGTTGGATATATGGGAAAGATTTTAATTCCCCATCACTGATGAAGCTGAGCTTGGTTGGATAAGAAATTCTTGGATGAAATTGTTTGTCTTTGAGGACTTTGAGCATAGGGTTTCAGTCTCTTCTTGCTTGTAGTGTTCTTGCTGATAGGTCTGCTGTTATTCTGATCAGTTTTTCCTGGCAGGTAGTCTGATCTTTCTCTTTTGCTGCCTTTAGGATTTTTTCTTTTGTGCCTACTTTATGTAGGCAAATTTTATGTGTCTAGGGGTTGGTCTTCTCTTCTGTTGTCTTGTGGGGGTTCTCTGTATCTCTTGTGCTTGGCTGGTCACATCTCTGGTGAGATGGGAAAAGTTTTCTTGAATTACCTCCTGGAATACTTGCTCCAAGTTGTTTTCCACTTCTCTTTTTCCTTTTGGGATACCTATCTGGTCTAGATTCACTCTCTTGATATAATTGCACATCTCTTGGAGGCTTTGTTCTTTTCTTCATTCTATGCTTTTTACAAATGGGGTTAATTCCATGTTCTAGTCTTCAAGTTCTGAGATTCTGCTTTCCATGCTTGTCATCTTGTTATTTATTTCCTGGATGAAATTTTTTATTGCCAAAATCTCTGTTACAAATTCTTTCAATGCGGCCTCTTGTGTTTCTTGAGTCTTATTTACTCTTTCCATCCATTTCCTCTCCTTTGTCATATTCTGAGGTCAGTCATTGGTGACTTCCACTGTTTGGACACAAATGTCTGATTTTTCAGGAGTTTTGTCTTTAGTACACTAGAAATTTCCTGTGGTCTTCCTTTGGTTTTTCCTCATTTGTGACACAGTTCTTGTTTTTCTCCTTATTTCTATTATTCAGTGTCAGTGGGAGTGGCTTTCCCTTCTGATGTTTGCTTAGTCCTCTATTCTTTCCTGATCCAATAGATCAATTTGTTCTATTTTGAAATAGGACAGTGGCGGGGGGATGTTTACTGTCTCTTGTAGTTTTTGAAATTTGAATAAAGTAGGAGATAGGGCACTAGTATTCAGAAACTACTTGCAAATCACAATGTTCACTTATTGTGGTATGTGTTCCCTGAGACCCACTCCCCACCACCATTCTGTATGATGATGCAAAACAAAAACCAATGGAAAAACCAATTGAACAAACACAGATATACACACATACCCCAAAACAAACTGGAATAACAACAAAGTGTAATAAAACAAACAACCACCAAAATAAACCAAGAAAACTAAACACACACCTAGCACAAAGTGAATAGAGAAGAAAAGCAGAAAGACCAGGAAAAAAAGGAATTCAGATCAAACCCTCACATATATATTGACACACACTTTAAATTATAAAAACTGAAAATAAAAAATTCCAGAAGAACAAAAGAGCCAAAACCCACTAATAACAACAACAAAATTGAAAGATGAATGCTCAATCATTCGTATACATACATAAGCAGAAAATGACAAATAAAAGAAATAGAAAAAGAAAAAAATTGGGGGAGGATGCATATCAAACTCACATATACATTCATGCACAAAGGACAAATATTTAAAAATAGATGAATGAAAAAACAAAGAATTTTAAAAATTAAAAAAATAATGAAATTTGAAAACAAAAACCAAAAAACCTGCCCTCTTATGGCAGGCTCTGTAATTTTTCCTCTAATCAGGTCTCTTCTGCAGAGTCACCTCTTTCTCTCTCTCCTCAATATCCAGAGCAGGGAAGAAGGAGGGACAGTGGAGGTGGGTGGGACTGCAGTCTTTCCCTCCCACTCTCATATGGTCAGGGAGATCTTCTCCTGTGGGGAGGTGCAGAGTTGTATCTTTCCCAAGTATGTACTCACAGGGGGTGTCACAGCCAAGCCTATCCTGAAATGGAGTTCTCCTATTGCGACCGGCATCCAGGCTTTGCCTGGGTTTGTCCCTCTCACTTGTGGCCTAGCTATGTGGGTCTGATGTTTGGAGAATTGCTGGGGAGGAGGGGGTTTGGGTCAGCCCCAGACTCACCACTGACCTCTTTGGAGTCCTTCCTCATCCTTTTCTGGTCACACCTTTGGAATTGCGGCTGGATAAGGGTAGGAGGTTGGGTACTTGGAACTCAGCACTTGTCTGGTATCTCCAAAGTTTGTACTTTCAGGATATTCCCTCTGGGTCAAGATCAATCCCTGAGTAGTTGATCTTCCAGTCACAGAGAGTGGGTCTGTTGCTGCATGGTAAGCAAGTCAGAGCACTTTCTTGCCCCACTTTCAAGATGGCAATGGGGTGCCTCACATGTCCTCTTCCATGAGACTTTGTCTCTGGACTCCCTCTGCAGCCTCTGCTGTTAGTTTTCTGCCAGACACTGAAATGGTGAGGCAAAACCTAGAGCCAGCAGTCTCTTCTGCCAAGGCTGAGGAAGTGCCTGAACAACAGTCTCACTCTACCACCTTTCACAAGAAAACTTCTGTCCATTAAAAAAAAAATGGCACTCAGCTTCTGTGACCTCATAAGAGCCAGGGACCAAGCAGAGAAACTCCAACAAGGGATATTGCACCCAGTGCCTGGCCACTTACTCTCGAGCCCCCACTTAGACAGTCTCTCCCAGCATTTTCTTCTTAGGGAGTGTTTATTGCTTTTTTAAAAAAGGAAACAAAATGGTGCTCAGATTCTGCATCCCAGGAATTGCTAGGGTCCAAGCCCAGCAGCAGTGACATTAGTCACTGCACCAGGAGCGTCCTGGCCACTAGCTCCCTAGCTCTCACTCAGTCAGCTACTCACATGCCCATTCGCTCATGAGCATGTACACAAAACTTTTCATACACGCACTCGCTCACACTGGAACTCACATAGTCCGACTGACTTGGTTGCCATCTTCCCCCTGCCTCCAACTAAAAGTATTTTTAAAAGAATGTTACTCTCCCAAAGCTGCACAGCAATTCTTCCATAACAGACCCTACCAAAATGAAATCTTGACATGTCCGAAAGTGAATTCAGAATATTGATTATAAAGACACTCTGATATGCAAAATAAAGCTGATAATCAACACAAAGTAATTAGCAGGACAATTCAAGACGTGAAAGGAGAGATTGGCAACATTAAAAATAATGGAACTAAGAAACTCAATACTAGAGCTGCAAAACACAGTACAAATTTTAGCAATAGACAAGACCAAGAAAAAGAAAGAATCTCAGAGATGGGAGACAGGTCCTTCAGACTAATTCAATCAGACAAAGAAAAATAATTTATAAGAATTAGCTAAGCTAATAGAAAATGTAGGAATATGTAAAGTGATGAAACCTATGAATTATAAGTATTCCAAAAGATTAAAAGTTAAAGTAAAAGGTATGGGAATGATATTCAAGGAAATAATGCAAGAAAACTTTTCTGATCTTGAGAGAAAATTCTAGATACAAGAAGCCCAAAGAACTCCTGCAAGAAAAATTGCAAGAAGAACTTCACCAAAGGAGATAGTTATAAGAATCATCAAAGTCAATGTAAAATAAAATTTTACATGGGCAGTAAGAGAAAAGCACTAAATCACTTACAAAGGAAAGGACAATAGACTAACAGCAGACTTTTCAGCAGACACCTTATAAGCCAGAATAGAATGAGGGCCTTATTTCAAACTACCTTAAATAGAAAACAATACCAGGGAAGAATCTTTTCTCCAGTCAAACTAGGCTTCATGAACAATGAAGAAATAAAGTTCTTCTCCAGCAAACAAACGTTAGGGATTCGTCACCACTAAATTGGCTCTAGAAGAAATACTCAGGGTACTAAATTTAGAAACAAAATAATGAGTCCCACTATTGTAAAAGATCACATAAGTACAAACTCCCAGAGACTATAAAGCAACTATACATTTGAAATAAAAGCTCACGTATTAATGTGGACCCCGAATGTAAATAGTCTAAACATCACTCTCAAAAAGTCAGAGTGGTAAACAAAACAAGACTGAACTATATACTGCCTACAAGAGATCTATCTACTGGCTAAAGACTGTCACATACTCAAAGAAAATGGGTAATAAAAGATATATCAGGTGAATGGAAAACACAAAAAGCAAAAGTAGTCACTCTCATATCAGATAGTGTAGACTTTAAGCCAGTAAAAAAAAGAGACAAAGAAGGACATTATGTAATGATTAAGGATGAAATTCAACAAGAAGATGTAATTGTATTAAACATATACATACCAAACACTGGAGCTCCTGAATTCACAAAGTAAATGCTACTTGACCCTGGGAAACATATTGGTAGCAATACCATGATAGTGTGGAACTTCAATATTCCACTGACATCACCTGACTAATTATAAAAGCAGAAGATTAACAAAGAAACACTGGATGAAATCTAAACTATAGATCAAATGAACCTAACAGACATCTACAAAAGTTTCCACCCAACAATTATGCAGAATGCATAATTTCAGTTGCATTTTTTTCATCTCTGATGGAACATTCTCAAAAATAGATCTTATGCTTGACCATAATCCAAGCTTCAATAAATGCAAAAACATCAAAATTATACCAACCATCTTTTCTAACCACAGTGGAGTAAAATTAGAAATCAAAACAAACTATCATGGAAACTGAGCAACTCACTGTTGAAAGACCCTTAGGTAAATAATGAAATTAAGACAGAAATCAAATTTAAAAGTTGTTTAAACAAATGAAAATTGTGACACAACATATCAAAACCTCTGTGACATGGCAAAAGCAGTTCTGAGAGAAATATTCATAGCATTAAAGCCTACTTCAAAAAGATAGATCAGAAATCAATAGCTTAACCTCATACCACAAATAAATAGATAAAAGAGCAATCTAAATCTATAGCTAGAAGAAAAAAATAGTAGCAAACAACAAAGATCAGAGCAGAACTTATGACATTAAGATGAAAAATATGCTACAAAGAATTAATGCATCAAAAAGTTCATTCTTTGAAAGGATAAACAAATTGACAGACCACTAGCTAGACTAACCTAGAAAAAAGAAAGAAGACTCAAATTCAATTAAAAGTGACAGAAGTGACACAACAACTGATTTAAAAAAAAAATTGATCATCAGAGACTACTATGAACAGTTCTTTGGCAACAAACTGGAAAACCTAGAGGAAATGAAAAAAAATTCTGGAAACATACAACCTTTCAAGACTGAACCCAGGAAGTAATAGAAACTCAGAATAGACCAAAAACTAGCAATGAAGTTGAACCAGTAATAAAAAAATCTTCCAACAAAGCAAAGTCCAGGGCCAGATGGATTCACAGCCAAATTTCATCAGACATACAAAGAAGAGATGGTGCCGATGCTACTGAAACCTGTCCAAAAACCTGAGGAGGGTGAACTCCTCTCTAACTCCTTTGGTGTCACACTGATACCAAAATCAGGTCAGGACACAATAAAAAAAGAAAACTACAGGTCTATATCCCTGACAAATATAGATGGAAAAATCCTAAAGGAAATACTAGTAAACTGAATTCAACAGCATATTAAAAAAATTATTTATCATGACCAAATGAGTCTTATTCCAGGAATGCAAGAATAGTTCAATACATTCAAATCAATAAGCATGATGCACCACATAAGCAGAAGCAAAGAGAAAAACTACAGCTGGGCTCGGTGGCTCAGCCCGTAATCCCGTGCCTTTGGGAGGCTGAGGTGAGTGGATTGCCTGAGCCCGCGGGTTCGCGACCAGGCTGGGCAGCGAGACCCCATCTCTACAATAAATCAAAAAATCAGCTGGGTGTGGTAGCGCATGCCTGTAATTTCGGCTACTTGGAAGGCTGAGGTGGAAGGATCGCCAGAGCACAGCAGGTCGAGGCTGCGGTGGCCGAGAGAGGCCATTGCACTCCAGTCTGGACGACAGAGTGAGACTCCAACTCAAAAAAAAAAAAAAAAAAAATTTAAAAAAAGGAGAAAAATTACATGATCATCTCAATAGATGTAGAAAAGACATTTGATAAAATTCAACATCCATTCCTGATAAAAACCTTCAACAAACTGGGCACCAAAAGAACAAATCTCAAAATAATAGGAACTATTTATGGCGAAACCACAACCAACATCATACTTAATTGGGAAAAGTAGAAAACATTTCCCCTTAGAACAGGAACAAGACAGAGATGTCCACTCTCATCACTTTTATTCAACATTGTGCTGGAAGTCCTAGCAAGAGAAATTGGCGAGAAAAAGAAAAAAAAATTCCAAATGAGCAAGGAAGAGGTCAAACTATTCCTGTTCACAGATGCCACAATTGTACATCTAGATGTCCCTAAAGACTCCTTCAGTTAGCTTCTAGACCTGATAAATGACTTAACTAAAGTGTCAAGATACAAAATCAATGTACAAATATTTGTAGCATTCCTGTATACCACAATGCTCAAGACAAGAACCACATCAAGAACTTAGTCCCATTCACACCAGCTGCAGCGCACACAAAATACCTGGAATACACCTAAGTAGGTGAAAAACTTCCACAAGGAGAACTACAAAACACTAATGAAATAAATCGTAGATAACACACAAAAAAAGGAAGAATGTTTCATGCTCATGGATTGGAAGAATCAAGTTTGTTAAAATGACCATACTGCTCACATCAATCTACAGATTCAATGCACTCCTATTCCAAACGCCAGCTTCATTCTTCACAGAACTGAAAAAGCAATCTTAAAATTTATGTGGAACCAAAAAAAGAGCTTAAATAGCCAAAGTAATTCTAAGCAAAATAAAAATTCTGGAGAAATTTTCACATTGCCTGACTTCAAGTTATATTATAGTAGCTAAAAAAAATCATGGTACTGGTACAAGAGTACACAGATAAATCAAACAAAATACGGAGCCCAGAAATAAAACCACATGTATACAACAAACTGATCTTTCACAAAACTGATAAAATAAACAATGAAGACAGGACACCCTTTTCAATAAATGATGCTGAGAAAATTGACTAACAATATGCAGAAAAATAAAACTGGACTCATCTCTCACGTGTGCAAAAATAAACTAAAGATGGGTTTAAGACTTAACTGTAAGTCTAAAATTATTAAAATTCTAGAAGAAAACACTTTTCTGTGCTTTGGCCTAGGCAAAACATTTCTGATGAAGATCCTAAAAGCAATTGCAGCAAAAACAATATTTGGAAATTACTCCTCAGACAAGAGGCTGATATCTAGAATCTGCAAGGAACTCAAACAACATAAAAAATGCCCCATCAAAAATTGGACATAAGATATGAATAGACACTTCTCAAAAAAAGACAAACAAGCAACCAAACATGAAAAAAATGCTCAAAATCACTATCCATCAGATAAATGCAAATTAAAGCCACAATTAGGGTGCCCGCGGCCCATGCAGAGCAGAGCCCCCGCACTCCCGTAACCCGACACCTGAGCTGTGGCGGTGGCGGCGGCTCCTGCGCTCGGGCTGGGCTGGGCACGGCGCCGCCCGGTTACTCGTGACCAAGCCAGGTGTGCGCGGGTGTCAGTGCTCCCAGGGCTTGGACGCGCCTGATGCGCCTAGCAGACGGGGCAAGATGGCGACGGCATAGGTGAACTTGTGAGATTCTCTGAACAGACCAAGACTGCAAACTGCTGAATAGACAGACTGTAGAA
>NW_007245860.1:721473-789576 GCF_000164805.1 Carlito syrichta | reverse complement strand
CCGAGCCAGTCATTGTCTTCCCAGGGATTTTTGAAAGTGGATTTGGAAAGAGACCAATCTTTCTAAATGCCAGAGGCTACATATATTTAGCTTTAAAATCACGTTTTTCTCTACAAGGAGAACTCTGGTCTACAGAAATACATTCGGTTTTCATCAACTCCAGTCAAAGGGAACTTAGACACTATTATACATTTTTTTCTATAAAACTATGGATCAATGCATTTTAACATTTATAGTCTAACAGAAGCAAAGGTGAGGTCAAAACCTTTAGCTTTTTGACTTCCTATGTTATTGTTGTCCACTCAACTTCAGTTACCCATGTCTATGTGTACTTGATTGACATTGTCATCACCAGCAACTATGTTCCCTTTCAAAATCACATGCAAGCATCTCTTCCCTTCGCACTTATCATTATCTTCTTTACTATTAGAACTCCAAGTCCAACAATGACCAGTCTGAGATCCTGACCCTACCACACTTTCATTATCAATCATAGTCCCCTGGGCCCCCCTTCCCTTTTTACTCATCCTACGTTTCATTGTCTGTCATATCTTACAACCACTCTTCACTCCCTGGCTCACTCTCTTTCCATCATATTCACTTTGCTAACTCCCCAAACACGGTGCTTACACCTAAGTCTTTGATTAATAAGCAACTATGGTCATGGAGTTTGATTTGAGAAAACTCAGAGTCAAAAGTACTAGTCTTTACTTTAAACATATGATCACAAATGTGGAATGAATACTCAAGCATTGTCCAGTAATCCTTCTTAGGTATATTTACTCTATTCTATAAAATGATTCCTTCATATGGTCACCTTCAAGATCCTATCTCTCCCTGTCTGTGTCCATTTTCAATGATAAAATTGTCCCTAATCCTACATCTTAACTAATGTCAACATATACAGATTTCAGTTCCTCGCCTCTCTTTCCTCTCAGATCACTCCAATTAGAATTCTTCCCTCTTGTCAAGGTCCTCAGTGATCTCTGGTTGTGAAATTCAATGGTCACCTTCCTGTCCTCATCAATCATCTCAAGCATTTAATTCAGCTTGGACCTTCTCCCTGAAACATTATCTTTCTTGGTGACAGTGATTCTACACTCCCCCAGTTTGTTCTGACCTCACCAGTTACTTATCCCCCATCCTGACCTCTTTGGGTTTTCTTACATGTTTGAGTGACTATCTCTGTCTATTTTCTTTTCCTACATGAACACTGATGGTCCCAAAGCTTTAAAGGTCACTTCTATTTCCATTACTCACATCTCCATCCCTAGCTCTCATAGATCCAACTGACCTAGACTCACTTATCCAACTGTATACTTGCTACTTCCACTTGAATACTCAATGAGAATATATAGCTTGAAAGTTTAAAGCAGAGCACTTGAATTTTTTTAATCCTTACTTTTCCTCTATTCTTTACCATCTCAGTAAATTGCTTACCTGTTGTTCAATCTGGCACTCTGGGAGTCATCCTTTGATGTCTTTTTCCCTCACCATCCACACTCAGTCATCTGCTATTGTCACTGCTTCCAGAACATCTTGAAACTTACCTATTTTCTCTCCATTACCACCTCTAGCACTCAGGTCCAAGCTTTTTCTATTGTGTTAACCCAACAGCCTCCTACCTTGCTTTTCTGCTTCCAACTTATCTCTAACTCCACAACCCCAGTTTATTTTTCTCTGCAAGAACGGTATTCTAACATATATATCATATCATGTCTGCCAATAAACTCCCATTCCCATTTAAAACAAACAAGAAACGCCAACAATTATTAAAACTCCTTACCAAAGGCTAAAGGTGATCATGCAGATCTAGCTGCCACCCACCTCTCTCACTTCATCAACAACTTGCTCCCCACTGGCCATGGTTATTTAAACACAACAGGTTCATCTTTGCACTTGCTGTCACTCTGTCTAGAAAGTTCTACTCTTAGTTCTTTGCATACAAGACTCTTTTTCATCATGTGGGTCTCAGCTCAAATGCCATCTTCATAGTACAATCTTCTTAGACTATAAATCCAAAGGCATCACCAACCCTAAAATAATCTCTATCACATCACTCCCATTTTATTTTCTTAATGTTTCTCCCTCCATGAAACTATCTTGTTCTTCTGTTTGTTAACTTATTATTATTTATTTCCCTCTACTAGAAAACATTCCTCTATAAGATTAGATATGTGTCTTGATCACTGTTCTCTTCCAACTGCTTAGAAAAATGCTTGGTGTGTAGTAGACATTCAATAAATAGTTGCTAGGTGAATGAATAAATGATAGACATAAAATACAGAAAATGACCACTTAGAAAACACTAATGGAGAGAGAAATATAAAATTTTTCTAGGTCAGCATCATTATCATTTAATATGAAAACATTTAAAAAATGAAACCTGAAATTTATTTCTGGATTTTCAAAATAAAACTAAGATGAGATACATTTTAGTCATTCCAAGTTTCCAAGTAGACTGCAATTTAGCTAAGAAGTAAAATCTGCTTCCATTTTGGCATCGCCAGCCTTTGACAGTATAAATCAGTCTTTAGCACTCTGTGGAATTAATGACATGTGAGAATTAATAAACTCTTTGAAGCTAAAAGAAGTTGATCTTACTAAGTTCCATCCAGCAGTGAACCCAAATAAACATAAGACAAACATATTTTTCTCTCAGCTTTATCTTTTAAACAATCAGAGAGTAAACAGTCAAAAGTAGGATTTTAGCAGCAAGTTCTACACAACTAGATTGAAACTTCCAAGTGATTTTCAGGGCCTTTGTTTCTTCTATTGCTATTTACTTTTGTTTCTTCCAGAACTCATAGAGCGTATGTCAACATTCTGGCTTTCACCAATGGATAATATTTGATTGACATCAGCATATGATCTATGACTATGACCCATAAACCCGATCTTTAGTCCTCTGCACTGCATCAATTGGTGAAAATAACCTATTAACTTAATCCAGCTGTAGTTACCATAGTTCAGCTACATAAGTGAAATTTCCCACACTTCGGTTACAGAATTCCCCAAATTTGGTTTTAATTAAAAAGATGTTGGCTTAGTCATATGAGCCAGGTGTATAATATGATGAGACTCTAATAGCTTTCTTCTTATTCCTGCCCACTGCATCGAACAATGGACAATTTAAAGACAAAGAAGCAATCCCTTTAATCTACTCTAAAGGGTCTCATGAAGCTAAAGGTAGCTTAAATCCCTGAAGGTAGATTAAAGTTTTAATCTTTAATCAAATCTACAATTCCTTTTGATTATTATAAAAATTTTACATTGTCCTATTTTTTAAATGTATTTTTTTGAAAGCAGGATTTTTTGAGAGGACAGAAAAACTCCCACAGTGGAAGGGGACCTAGGGGGGCTGCCCTGTCCTTTTTTAATAAAAGTCTTGTATTATGAGAAACACGGGCAGTTTCTCCCAAACTGCCAAACTCACTGAGGACTTTGTTATATACAGTAAAATGCACCCAAGTAATAGCACCACAGTAAAGATATTAGAGCCTTGTCCATCAACCTAAAAGTTCCTTCAGGTCCCTGAACCACCACCCTCCTCTCTCACTCTCTCGTTCTCTCTCTCTCTCTCTCTCTCTCTCTCTCTCTCTCTCTCTCTCTCTCACACACACACACACATGCCAGAGGCAAGCAATCTGATCTGCTTTCTGTCACTACAGATTAAACCTCTCTGTTCTAGAAGATTCTATAAATGAAATGACACAGCATTTATCCCTCTATGTTGGATTTCTTTCTCTCAGCAAAATGCTTTTGAGGTCTACCCAGGTTGTTGTTTGTATCAATAGTATGCTCCTTTTCAGTGCTAATAAGACTCTATTGCACAAGTACATCATAACTTGTTTATCCATCACTTGGTGGTGGATAATTGGTTGTTTCTAGTTTTTGCTAGTATGACTCCTGTAGGCATTCATTTATAAATCTTTTTGTGAACATAAGCTTTCATTCTCTTGAGAATAAAAAACCTAGTAGTAGACTGGCTGGAATCATATGGTAAGTGTATATTTAACTTTATAAGAATCTGCCAAACTGTTCTTTTACGTGAATGTACTAAAAATTGGTTTCTTGTTGCTTCCCAAATATAAAACTTCAATACTAAAATTTTCAGACTATACACACCAGTTTCCTTTCTCTACCCTCAAGATGCTAATATGTTCTTTTCTATCTCCACGAAAATTCAATGCATTATCCCACAACGAGGCTAAAGAGCAGCTGTTCTACACAGCACATTTTTATATGACACAGTGAACTAGTTAGAGGGAGGGCTCCCTTAACACAGCCCCATGTGAGTACCAAGAACTAGTAAATCCAGTGAGAAAGAGGTAGCTCTCTTTAAGAGGGTTTATATGCAGCATGTTCTCCCTTATAAGGTGTTATGGATGAATTTTCTCAAGTTATCCTCCCTATACAAGGCCCCATCTCTTGCATCAGGCTGACCTGTGATTGCCAGAAAGTGGGAGAAATGATGGTGTGTGCCATATGCTCTGAGTACTTTGCTACCGCCATGCAAACAAGCCCAAACTATCCTTAGAAGGTAAGAGTCACATGAAGGAGAAATGAGCTATCCCATTTAAGGCCACCTTGGACCAGACAGCCCTCGGTATACTTGGCAGTTGACCAGAGACACATAAGTAAGCCCAGTGAAGATCAAAAGAACTTCCCAGTCAAGCCCAGCCCAAGCTGCCTACCCAGTGAATTGTGAGCTAAATGAATGGTCATTGTTTTAAGCCATTACATTTTGGGGGGAGCTTGTCATATTGCAAAAGCTAACTGATACATTGATCAGCTAGGGAAACAATATATTTCCTATGAACAATCTACATAATTCCCTCCTTATCTTCCTTATCTTCCTAGCCCTGACCTTTGTCACATTTCTGGCTCTTACTTCCTATGCTGTGTTCTCTGTTACCCCATACTATGTATTATGGACCGAACTGTTCCCTACCCCAAGTTCATATGTTGAAGCCTTAACCATCAGTACCCCAATAACTCAATACCTCAGTGATTGTATTTGAAGATAGACATATAAAGAGGTGATTTAATTAGAATGAGAATGGCAGGGTGGGCCTTAACTTCAGTGTAATTAATGTTCCTATAAGAAGAAGAAATTTGGACATCAGAAGAGACATCAGAAATACGTGTGTGCAGAGAAAACACCACGTAAGAACACAGAAAAAGCTACCATCTGCAAGCCAAGGAGAGAGGCCTGAGGAGGAACTGCATCTGCCAACACCTTGATGTTGGATTTCCAGCCTCTTAAGACTTTGGGTTTAAGCCACTCAGTCTGTGGTATTTTGTTATGGCAGCCCTAGCTCATTTTTACTGTCAATGAAAAAAAAGTACAACACATTTCCCAGATTTTTGCTCTGATAATTCCATGTTAATCTGCAGAAAAAAGTTTTAAACACAAAGACTCTGTATACATTGTGAAAAATTGTTTAATGCATCAAAGGTACCAAATGAAGTAAAAAAATACCACATCACCACATCTTGGGGAAATACATAAAATAAAAAGGTAAGACTATCACCTCCAATGCCACCCTGAGAGGGCATCCAGACAGCTTGACATTTCTCCTTGCAGCAGGCACTGTATGCTGGCCTTCCCCACGGTATGGAAACCTCTGTGAAAGGCACTGAACACATGCAGGGGACATGTAGCCTTTTGTTAGCCATACAGCATCCTAAAACCCTTCCTTTATTTGCAGAATTTCTGAAACCATTTCAGTGGCTAGAAAATGGCAACCACTCACACTTGTAATTGATATGAAAGCACACATCCATGGAGAGGAGTGTCTTTTTGCACCTGTTTAACTCAGTTTTACTGTGGGTCGTCCTGCTCCCATAGGGAAACAAGATCTCATAGTAGAAGATTTAGACAGCAGGTTGTAGACCACCCTTCCCCTGAAAATCCTAGAAAAGGACTGCTTTATAGAGCAAATTTTCAGAACCACTCTCTTGGAATATTTAACAAAAATAGTGGCTATAATTTATTGAATACTTGCTGTGTTTTAGGCACTCTTTAAGAGCATGGGGTTTGATTTTGTTGTTTCTCGCATCAGATGAGAATCGTATCCTCACAATGATGCTGTAAGCTCCTGCTTAACCTTGAAAACCAAGCTATTCTGACCTTAGAGGTGAGTTCTGGCTGGTCCCTGATTCAGGCCTGCTGTTCCTTGGAGGTCTGCTTCTTGGAGTTCTCTCCATCTCAGCCTCAGGAGGCACTGCATGGGCTCTACCCTCTACCCTGGTAGAGAGATAG
Source organism: Carlito syrichta (assembly GCF_000164805.1). Lineage (NCBI taxonomy): Eukaryota > Metazoa > Chordata > Mammalia > Primates > Tarsiidae > Carlito > Carlito syrichta. Next base: position 783,308 of record NW_007245860.1, on the reverse strand, counting down.
CCCTGGGTCTTTTTCCCTAGCTCATTTCTTCCCACCTTGATTAAGTTATCTAATAATCCAAGAAGTTCTCCCATTATAGTTGTTGGTGTGTTTCACTCAATGCTCTAGGCACACGAGTGTCAAACACAAACTAGCACATATGTACCTGCTTCTAACTGTATTTTAATGAAGGTCAATTGAAAACTACTTGTGTGTCTTTCTCCTATTTTCCCATTGTCAAGGTATCTAGGAGTTAAGTAGCCCCTTCACTCCCACAGGAGCAATCTCTCAGTTTCCATTAGATGAGGACTTTAAGGACCATCTGGAAATGCTTAAAGAGCAGTTGCTGAGGATTCACAGCTAAGAGTTCTTTCCAAAGAGGAAATCCCACATAGTTCCCGCTACTCACAAAGGAACGGTCTAGAGGTCAAATATACTGAAAACAAATGTGACTCATCCCAGCAAAATCACCTGCCTTTCTCCTAGCTCTGTCTCACTACAATTCTGACTTCTCCCTCATTGTGAAGACTGTATCACAGTTTTCTTTTATATAAGAGAAGGTTTTTACAAAATTGTCTATACACTTGAAGTCAATGACTAGTAGAGTCAAGCATATGCATAAATCAGAACAATATCTAGCTATCACTGCAAATGAGAAAGTCATACATTTGCTCTTTCCCAAAAGGTTCATGGAACATGGCCCCTTGGAATTCTCACAAGCAGCTTTGACTCAGCAGGTTGTGCACTGGCTTTGCTTTGAATAACACCAATGCAGTTTTCTAAGTTTCTAGGGAGTTACCTAAAGCAAAAGAGACCTTTGCCTGTAATAACCCCATGTTCAGTCACATGGCAGTTCACTGGAATAGCTGCTTTCTTCTGAGCAGCAATACCACAGTTCAAAAATCACTACTCCATATCATATTCAAAATGGGTTAATGACCTAAATTAGGCATTAAAATCATAAAACTCTTAGAAGAAAACATAGTGATAAATCTTAGGGTAAATTTTTATGACCTTGAATTCTTACATATGACCACAAAATATGAACAATCCTAACTATGACCATGAAAGTAGAAGCAACAAAAGAAAAACAGAGATAAATCTGACTTCTTAAAAACTTTTGTGCATCAAAAAACATCATCAGGAAAATAAAAGGAGCCAGATTAAAAAAAGCCACATATTGTATGACTTCCTTTATATGAAATATCCAATATAGGTAAATCCACACAGACACGGTATAAGAAAGTAAATAGACAACCTACAGACTGGGAGAGTCATATGTGAAGGGGAATCCCCTCAAAAAATGGAATTATGTGTTGGGGTTCAAGCCCCCGTAGTAAAGGCTTCCCCTACTAGGTAAGCATTCTAGCAACCCATCAGCATCAGTGGCTAGTGCTGTTGTGAGAGGCTGCATTAAGCTTCCGTAAAAATTTTTTTGGAGATTCTTTCAGTGTGTCTGCCCATTTTATGATGAGCGATTTACATAAGCTACCTGCCTACACTACGCTGAGTGTTCAGCAGTTTTTGACCAAAAATGGCATGACCCCCATGTCCCACCTTTCCTATTCACCTGATCTTGCCCAAAGAGAGTTTTTTTGTTTGTTTGCGTCCCTAGATGGAAAAAGTCTTCAAAGGGAAACGTTTTGCCAATGTGAAAGAGGTGAAGCAAAAAATGGCAGAAGCACTAAAAGGCATCAAAATTGACGAGCTCAAAAACAGTGGAAAAAGCGGCTTGATAGGCGTAGAACATCAAATGAAAAGTACTTTGAAAGTGACTAAAGTTTAAATATATAAGAATAAATACACATCTTCTTATAAATAAATTCTGGGTTTTTGGGGGTCCCCCCTTGTATATCTAATAAAAAGCAAGTGCCCCAAATATATAAAGCATTTCTACAACTAACTCAACAAAAAAGTGAATACCCACTTGAAAAACATGGGCAAAGGATACGAATAGAATATTTTTCTAAGAAAGATATACAAATGGCTACCAAGCAGGTGAAAAGATGTACAACATCATTAGTCATAGAGGAATATAAATCAAAACCAAGGGGGTTTGGAAAGATGGTGGCTGAGCCAGTCAGACTATGTGAATCCCGATGTGAGTGAGTGAGTGTATGGAAAATTTTGTGTACATGCTGGTGAGCGAGTGGGTGTGTGAGTGGCTGACTGAGCGAGGGCTTGGGAGCTAGCGGCCAGGACTCTCCTGGTGCAGTGGCTGGTGCCACAGCTGCTGGGCTTGAACCCTAGCAATTTCCTGGACGCAGAAGCTGAGAGCCATCTTCTTTTTCATTTCTTTCTTTCTTTCTTTTTTTTTTTTTTAATCAGCAAACCCTCCCTGGGAAGAAAATGCTGGAAGAGACTGTCTAAGTAGGGGCTCATTAGCAAGTGGCCAGGCCCCTGGTGCCAACAGCTGGTGCTGCAGCTTCTCTGCTTCGCCCTGGCTCTTCCCAGGTTGCTTCTTCCCAGAAGCCAAATGCCATTACTTTTTTAAAAAAAAAACAGACAAAAGCGGTGGGGAGAAAATATCCTCCCAGGCTCTCACTCACTAGTGCAGTAAGAGAGAGACTGCCGCCTGCTGGCTTTGCCTCACCACTTCAGCACCTGGCAGGGCACTGGCAGCAGGGGCTGTGGAGCACACAGGCAAAGTCCCACGGAAAAGGATGAGAGAGGCACCCCACCACCATCTTGAAGGCAGGGCAGGAAAGTGCTCCGACTGGCTCACCACTGAGCAACAGACCAGATCTCTGTGACTGGCTGATCAACTACTCAGAAATTGATCATGACCCAGAGGGAATATCCAGAAAGCACAAATTTTGGAGGGACCTGAGGAGTGCTGAGTTCCAGACGTCCCACCCCCTACCCTGATCCAGCCATGGAACAAAGGGTGTGGCCAGAAAAGGAGGAGAAAGAACTCCAAAGAGACCAGTGAGGAAGAACTCCAAAGAGATCAGTGGTGAGTCCGGGGCTGACCCAAACCCCCTCCTCCCCAGCAATCCTCTGAATCTTAGACCTACACAGCAAGGCCGAGACAGAGAGGAACAAACCCAGGCGGAGCCTGAACATCAGTCACAATAGGAGAACTCCATTCCAAGATAGGCCTGGCTGGGGCACCCTCCACCCCCCTCCCTGCGAGAACACACCTGGGGAAGAGACAATCCCATACCTCCCTGTTGGAGGAGATCTCCCTGACCTTACAAGAGTGGGAGGGGAGGACTATAGCCCCGCCCACCTCCATTGCCCCTCCCCCTCCCCTTCTTCAGACACTGAGAGTGAAAGAGGTGGTTCTGCAGGAGAGACCTGACTAGAGGAACAATTACAGAGTCTGCCACAAGAGGGCAGGATTTTTTTTTTTAATTTCAATTAAAAAAATTAAAAAAAATTTTTTTTTTACTGTTTGTTAGTTGATCTATTTTAAAAATATTTTCCTTTTTGCATGAATGTGTATGTGAGGGTTTGATCTGCTTACCCCCAAATATTTTTCTTTTCTTTCTTCTTGTATGTGTCGTTTTCTGTTTATGTGTGTATGTGAATGATTGAGAGTGTTCAACTTTTAATTTTGTTGTTGTTGTTGGTTTGTTTTTGCTCTTTTGTTCTTCTGGGGTTTTTTTTTTTCATTTTTTATAGTTTAAGGTGTGTATCAATATATGTGTGAGGGTTCGACCTGAATTCCATTTTTCCCCCTCCAGTCTGTTTTCCTTCTCTATTGACTTTATGCTAGGCATATGTGTGTGTGTTTAGTTTTCTTGGGGTTTTGTTGTTGTTGTTGTTTGTTTTGTTTCACTTTGCTGTTATTCCAGTTTGGTTTGGGGTGTGTGTGTATGTCTGTGTGTGTTCAATTGTTTTTTGCTTTGGTTTCTGCTTTGCATCATCATATAGAGTGGTGGTGGGGAGTGGGTCTCAGGGAACGTATACCACAATAAGTGAACATTATAATTTGCAAGTAGTTTCTGATCCCAGTGCCCCATCCCCTACTTTATTCGAATTTCAAAAACTACAAGAGACAGCAAAGCTTCCCATCTACCATTCTATTTCAAAATAGAACAAATCCAGAGCCTGGATAGGGCAAGAATAGAGGACTGAGCAAACATCAGAAGGGAAGCCTCTCCTATTGACACTGAATAACAGAACTAAAGAGAAAAACAAGAGTTCTGTCACAAATGAGGAAAAACTAAAGGAAGACCTCAGGAAATTTCAAGTTTAGTAAATACAAAACTCCTGAAAAATCAGACCTTGATGCTCAAAAAATGGAAGTCACCAACGACTGGCCCCAGAATATGACTGGGGCTAGGGAATGGATGGAAAGAGTGAATAAGACTCAAGAAGGACAAGATGCAACACTGAAATAACTTGTAAACAGAGATTCTGGCAATAAAACATTTCATCCAGGAAATAAGTAACAAGATGACAAGCATGGAAAGCAGAATTAATCTAGCTGAAGAAAGAATCTCAGAACTTGAAGACCAGAACATGGAATTAACCCAATCTGTAAAAAACATAGAAAGAAGACACAGAAAGAAAGAACAAAGCCTACAAGAGATGTGTGATTATATCAAGAGGCAGAACCTATGCCTGATTGGTATCCCAGAAGAAGAAAGGGAAATGGAGAACAACTTGGAGCAAGTATTCCAGGAGGCAATCCAAGAAAACTTTCCCCATCTTACCAGAGATGTGACCAGCCAAGCACAAGAGATACAGAGAACCCCCACAAAACATTAAATGAGAAGACCAACCCCTAGACACATACATTTGCCTACAAAGAGTAGGCACAAAAGAAAAAATCCTAAAGGCAGCAAGAGAGAAATGTCAGACTACCTACTGAGGAAAGCCAATCAGAATACCAGCAGACCTATCAGCAGAAACACTACAAGCAAGAAGGGACTGGAGCCCTATATTCAAAATACTCAAAGATAAACAATTTCATCCAAGAATTTCCTATCCAGCCAAGCTCAGCTTCATCAGTGATGGAGAATTAAAATCCCTCCCAGACATCCAATCCCTAAGAGATTATGCAGCTTCCAGACCAGGTCTACAGGAGACATTTAAGATATTAACCACAGAAGAAAGAGAGAAAAAAAGAATGATCACACACTTCCCAAGAGAACAGCAAAGCACAGAATCAACAGAGAATACAGTACAACAAGAAACAGTTGCATTCCTAAATGCAAACAAACAGTAAAAAAATTTTAAAAATTTTTTTATTGAAAATTAAGGCAAAGACCCAATTAAAAGCACAATCCCATTCACAATAGCCACACACACACACAAAAAATGAAATACCTCGGCATCTTCCTAGATCTTCAGAGAAGTGAAAGACCTTTACAATGAGAACTACAAAACACTGCTCAAAGAAATCCAAGAAGACACAAACAAATGGAAAAATATCCCATGCCCATGGATAGAAAGAATCAACATTGTTAAAATGTCCATTCTACCAAAGGCAATCTACAGATTCAACACAATACCCATTAAGTTACCAACATCATTCTTCTCGGACCTGGAAATGACAATACAGAAATTCATATGGAAACATAAATGACCACAAATAGCCAAAACAATCCTTAGCAGAAGAAACAAAGCAGGAGGTATTACACTTCCAGACTTCAAATTTACTATAAGGCTACAGTAATCAAAACAGTCTGGTATTGGTACAAGAACAGGTACATAGACCAATGGAACAGAAGAGAGATTCCAGAAGCAGAGCCTCAATTTCTCAACCAACTCATCTTTGATAAAACCTCCAACAACAACCACTGAGGAGAAGAGAACCTATTCAGTAAATGGTGCTGGGAAAACTGGCTGATCACACGCAGAAGATTGAAACAGGACCCTTACCTATCACCATACACAAAAATTAACTCTAAATGGATCAAAGACCTAAACCTAAAACCTCAAGCTGTAAGAATCTTAGAAAACGCAGGAGACACCCTTACGGAAATTGGAACTGGCAACCAATTCTTACTCAGAACCCTAAATGCCCATACCTTAAGAAATAAGATAGACAAGTGGGACCTCATCAAACTAACTAGCTTCTGCGAAGCCAAAGAAACCATCAAGAGAGCAGGGAGACAGCCCCAGAATGGGAAAAAATATTTGCCATTGTATATCTGGCAAAGGCCTAACATCTAGGATCTACAAGGTACTCAAACGTGCTGAAAGGAAAAAAACAAACAGCCCCATTAAAAAGTGGGCAAAAGACATGAATAAACACTTCTCAAAAGAAGATATACTATATGGGTAGCCAACAGACACATGAAAAAGTGCTCACCCTCACTCATCATAAGAGAAACGCAAATCAAAACCACATTGAGATACCACCTAATCCCTGTAAGAATGGCCATCATTAATAAAACAAACAACAAAAGAGGCTGGCAAGGATGCGGAGAACAAGGAATGCTTCTACACTGCTGGTGGGGATGGCAACCTCTTTGGAAGACAGTGTGGCGGTTTCTGAAAGAACTAGAAATTCCCCTTCCATATGACCCAGCAATTCCTCTATTGGGAATATAACTGGAAGAACTCAAATCATTCTACAAAAAAGATACCTGCACACATATATTTGTTGCAGCTCTATTCACATTAGCAAAAACATGGAAGCAACCACACTGCCCATCAAAGCTGGAATGGATAAAAAAAAAAAATGTAGTACATATACACAATGGAACATTATGCAGCCATAAAGAAGGACAAACATATGGACTTCACAGCAACTTGGATGGATTTGGAGTTGATCATACTCAGTGATCTATCACAAAAACGAAAAACAGAGTACCATATGTTCTCACTCATAAGTGGACCTCGAACAATTGTAATACTATAAGAAAGTGATTAGCAGTAGTGGGAAACTGTCAGGGGAGGGAGGTGGGATTTGCAGTTGAGGGAAACTGCTAGGGGAGGGAGCGGCATACCTCATCAACAAGGGTACCTGCATAACCAATGTTTGTATACCTAACCCTGAATTGTACCCCACATCTTTATAATAATAAAAAATCAAAACCACAATGAGGGACTATTTCACAACAACTAGGAAGGCTATAATAATAGAAAAAGAAACAGAAAATAACAAATGTTGGTGAGGATGGGAAGAAACTGAAACTCTCATCATTGCTGATGGGAATGTGAAATGGTACAGTCACTGTGAAAAACAGTTTTGAAGTTCTTCAAAGAATTAACTATAGAATTACTACTATGTGGCCCAGGAATTCCACTTCTAGGTAGGATTCCAAAATAACTGAAAATAGCAGCTCAATGTCTACGCATGTTCTAAGCAGAACTCTATCCACAGTAGCTGAAGATGAAAACAGCCAAACATCCATCAGTGGAGGAATGGATAACCAAACTGCTTTATACACATGCAATGGACATTATTATTCAGCTATAAAAATGACGTATCTATATGTGTTATAACACAAAGAAACTTTGAAACCATTATTCCGAGTGAAAGCTACCAGATAAAAACAGGTCACATATTGTATGACTTCATTTATAGAAAATATCCAAAATACACAGACACAATACAAACTGGTGAGTCCCAGGGCCGGGGGAAATAGAAAGTTGGGTACAACTGCTTAATGGGTATGGGGGCTTTCTTTTGGAGCGATGAAAATATTTTATAACTAGAAAAAGGTGGTGATTGCACAAGAATGTGAATGTACTAAATGATGCTGAATTGTTAAAGTTAAGATGGCTCATTTTTATTCTGTAAATTTCACTACAATTTTTAAAAAGCAAAGGAAAGAAGAAAGAACCTACAGAAATGTCACTTTGTAAAGTCCCAGGACAGAGCATTATGTAGGAGAAGAACCCCAAAGTGAGGACAATGTGGTACCTTGAGCTCCTCAACACCAGTGCCTTGCAGACTCTTTCTTCCTTTACATTGTATAGAAGGAAGAGCAGACATTAACTAGACCTAACTAGAAATTAGTTGGAGTCTCACGAAACAGTCCTGTTTTATATCAGCCTCTACAGGAAAGGGAAAGGGCAATGAAAAGTCTGAGTATTTACCATAAGATGAGTCCTAAATATGTACCATCTCCCTGTCAATACCTTCACAACCAATGAAATGGGAGATACTGTGCTCCATTTTCAGTTGAGAAACTCAAGGTCCCAGGCTTCAGAGCTCACATGCTTTCTATCACAGGTAGGTGACAAATTTTAAAAGTCACAGGAGCCATCCTTCAGCTTCTCAGTAAACTTCTAATTGTTGGAAAGAGTGGGTTTGAATTCTATTTTTCTATTAGCTCAATATGAGCTCTTTAATGCAAACATGTACTGCATCTATCCAAATTCTAGATCACTTTATTATTACTCGAGGAATATAAAAAAAACTACTGTTGCAACAGTTTCTTACAGCTTATTCTTCACAAGAGGACTGATTCCTCCCTGCTACCTGGATGCTCGCTATAAAACCACCAGTCCTTCAGCCATAAGGGAAGGGTCAGGAGAGCATGTCAGCACTTTTGCCACCACAGCTTCTGGAGTCTTCCTCAAACTGCTTTCTTTCTACTTTTGTGACACTTGATTCCCCCGTAGGTCACAAAATATGGAAAGGAATAAAGCAGCTGATCTGTGAGGTGGGGGCAGCCCAAGGTCACTGGCTGGTTCCTCTCCTGGGAGAGTTTATTTTAGTCATCAGTCCTCTCAGCAAACTACCCTCTCCCACCTGAGGACGGCCAAGACAAGATGCCTGCTCCTCTTTTTATTTTAGAAAAGTAGTTAAGGTCTTTTCAAATGCAACAATTTCCAATGCTTCAGACATTTTATTGATATATCTCCCCTCTCCAAAGTACCAGAGACCTGAAATGAATGCCCCCCCACCCACCCAAGTATAAAAGCAGACCAAACTAAACAGACAATTTCATCGTTGGGGGAAAAAATCTGTATTTCAGGTCTGGAAAAGACACAGAATGCCCGATTCAAATTGGGAGTGTGTGGAGCAGGTGAGGGGGCAAGAAATCCTGTCTTCAGAATAAGTTCTGTCACCACCATAAGGGCCTTTGGGAAATTACACAGGAAAGCAACTGTCATATCCTAATAACTTCAAGAGCAGCAGACTCAAAAGCAATATGTTAAAAACTCAAAGAAACTACAAAATATAAGTGAAACAGCTATAATTTTAGACTGCTTTTCTATAGTAGACTATTAGATCTTTTTCAGTTCCTTCAAATCTTGAAGGAAAACTAAAGTTAGAATAATTAACAATGCTAATTCAACCTTTTTTTTTTTTGAGTTGGAGTTTCACTCCATTGCCCAGACTGGAGTGCAGGGGCCGCTCCCGGCCACCGCAGCCTCGACCTGCTGGGCTCCAGCGATCCTTCTGCTTCATCCTTCCGAGTAGCCGGAATTATAGGCGCGCGCTACCACACCCGGCTAATTTTTTGATTTTATTGTAGAGATGAGGTCTCGCCTGCCCAGGCGGGTCTCGAACCCGCGGGCTCAGGCAATCCACTCACCTCAGCCTCCCAAAGGCGCGGGATTACAGACTGAGCCACTGGGCCCGGCTCTAATTCAACCTTTTAAAGGTTGAACTGGAAAACAGGACAAGCCTTAAGCATTTGCAAATAGAAAAGGAACATTTTGTTTTCAAATGTATCCCACTACTATAATTTATGGTCAATGTTCCTCTTCGCTAACATTTTATTTTAAAAATAAAGAATAGTTGAAAGATTTTTTTATAGTACACACATTCATATAGTATAAATATATACCATATGATATATACAGGTAGCATAACCATATATCCACCACCTGAATTTTACAATTAACATTTTACTCTGCTAGCTTCTTCAAATATCTAGTCCTTTATGCACCAGTCTATTCATCCATCAACTCTTATTTTTAAATGTATTTCAGAGTAAATAAGTTGCAGAACTCAGTACACTTCACTTATCTTATGCAGCTGGCATTTTCCTTTTTTTTCTAGTTGAAGGCTGTGACTTTGCAAGAGGAAGAAGTGAAAGGACAGTAAGTGAATACCCCCAGGATCCATGTTGAAGTAAAGATATTCTGGCAGCCAGGTGCAGTGGTTCACTCTTGTAATCCCAGGAATTTGGAAGGCAGAGATGAGAGGACTGATTAAACCCAGGGGTTTGAGAACAGCCTCCGCAATTTAGTGAGATCTCGTCTCTACAACAAATCAAAAAAATAGCTGGGCATGGTGGCATGCGCCTGTGGTTCCAGCTACTTGGGAAGCTGAGGCAAAAGGATCTCCTGAGTCCAGCAGGTCACGGCTGCAGTGGCCATGAGTGTGTCACGGTACTCCAGCCTGGGCAACAGAGTGAGACTGCAAATCAAAAAAACCCCAAAAAACAAAAACAAAAAACAGAGAAAGAGAGAGATTCTGGCAAAGAAGGGAAATGTCTCTATGAAAACTAGGAGGAATGGTATTTGGGGCTGGGGTACACCCACTGCTTGGGTAGGCCTCTAAGAGTAAAGAAGGGAAGAAAATGAAAAATCAATGGAGGGCCAGGGCTGGTCATTTAGGGCCTAAGCAGAGACTAACTTTTTTAGGGCTACCCAATCCAGCTCACTGGGTAAGGAAAAAAAAAGAGAGCCACTGTACAGAAAGGTGCCCAAGAACGAACCTTGCATTCACACCAAAGCATTGCAGAGCACAGCTCAGGGGTGGGCAAGATATATAGAGAAGTGGCAGGGAGGGGTTGCTGTGGCAGATAATATGTTCCAAAAATAGTTGCAACATTCTCCCAATTTAATATGACTTTTACACTTGTTTCACTGAAAGATGGATTCTAATTCTCCTCCCCTTGAAACAGGTCAGGTGCCATTTTGCTTTCCATGGTTTCAGTTACCCAAGGTTGACTACAGTCCAAAAATACTACATGGAAAATTCCAAAAATAAACAATTCATTGGTTTTAAATTGTGCACCACTCTCACCATCCAAAATCATCCCTCTGTCCAGCATATTCATACCTTCCATGCCACCCTCCCATTAGTTACTTAGTAGCTGACCAGACTATCAGCTCAAAAACACAGAATATATGTACGGTTCAGTTCTCATCAGTTTCAGACATCCAGTGGGACTTTTCCAAGACTGGGGATCTTAGAACAGTACCCCTACAGATAAAGGGGAACTACTGTAATGTGATGGACACGACAGGGTGTGACTTTCAAGGTCAAGTGACCGGGTATGATTTCCAAGCCCAAGTAACGAGGCATGATTTCCAAGACCAAGTGACAGGGCATAATTTCTAAGGTCAAGTGACAGGTATGGTTTCCAAGGCCAAGTCATAAAGTGATGCTGCTTCTACCTCATCAGCTAGAATAATCACCCTGGCGCATGAAGCTGCCCACCTGCCTTGAAGCCACCATGCTGTGAGGAAGGTCACAGCCACCCACGAAGAAAAACCACATGGAGAAGACCACAGGAGACCATGTGAAGAGGGAAAGAAGCCTAGTCAGCCACTAGTTGCCCCAGCTGCTTGTTCTTCCAGCTTCAGCTGCTATCTAATTGCAACTGCATGGGAGACCCCCAAGCCAGAAACACACAACCAAGCCCTTCCCAGACTCCTAACAGCAGAAAAAGCAAGAGGTAAAAAAGGTGACTGTTGTTGTTTCAAGCAACTATATTTTCAAGTGATTTCTTACACAACAATAAATAACATGAACAAATCCCAACATATATACTAGATCATAGTGATAACCTCATTTCATATACTGCAAAATCCATATCCTTGAGCCTCATATGAATTTGGCCACTATCTTTCTTATCAAATATTTAACACTCCAGCATCATGAGTTTACATACAAGTACCATGCCCAAACTTTTCTAGAATCTCCTCTCAACATACATCATAATGTACACATACACATTTTTTCCATTAAAATGCCCTCCTTTCTTCATTAAAAATTTTTAAAATCTACATTCTATCCTCCATTCAAGACCCACATTTTTCTAAAAAGTGACCCTAGAATTCTTCACTCCTGAAGGTTATGAGTGACATCTGAGCTGTCAGACTCAAGAGTTTCTATCCTAATTCTTGCCTAGAGGGCATTAAGTTCAAAATTGGAAGCAGCAATGGCCCATCAAGGACAGATCAGCTCACTTTCTTTGGACAGCAATGCGGCCTCATTTCCTTTCCGAATAGGATTACCAAAGCTGGGAGATTCAGCAGCACTCACACAGAGGCTTATCTCAAAGAGAGTAAAGCCTTTGACCAGAGTTTTTCTATAAAATTCTAAAGTTGCACTGTCTCATTTGGTATCACTAGTCAAATATTGCTTTGGGGCACTTAAAATACGCGTAGGCTGAATTGAGATTTGTTATAAGTATAAACTATAAACTAGATTTTTAAAAATATAAAACCTCAATAATGTTTTTTTTAAATTTTAGTATATTTTAGATTTTGGGGTACATAAGTGTGTTTGTTACATGGACATATTGTGTATTGATGGTTATATTGGCTAAATGTTGAAATGATAATCATTTTGATATTCCGGGCTGAATATATTATTAAAATTAATTTCATCTGTGATCTTGGATTTTCCAGTCTCCAGCTTGGGCTACTATATAAACTGTTTATTTTTACTGTTTTAATAAGATAATAAGAAAGTTTAAAACTTTCTATATTGTTCACATGTTTCTATTGGACAGTGCTGGTCTAAGATCAGTTGAACAAATATGACATTTTGTGCTATACCAAACCGAAGGTGCCCAAGGGAACATCATTTATTTCCCTTAAAAGTTAATGAAAATACTTTTAAAGGCAACAATGGTCAATTAGGCAATAAAGTAAATGATGGTTAAAAGAGAATAAAAATAATAAAATTAATATGTACACTTGGAAGTGTTTCTAGTAAGAATAATTGCCAATCATACAATCACACAACATCCTCGCCTCTTTTCTCATGGCACTGAAATCATTATCCATGGCAGCATTCATCTAAGGAAAGCTTTGAAATTTCTAACTCTTATATATTTCTACTTGCCAAAAATTACCTAGGGGTCTTCCAGCACCTCAATCATTTTAGGACTTAGATTTTTGAAGCAGTAGCTCACTACATTCTCAAAGGAAGAAAATGAATTTCATACAGTTTCTGAAAGCACTTAGTTTGCACCAGAAAATGGCCAAAGGAATGACAAAGGTGCCCATAGCAATGAGGAAGTGAGGAAGACGATCTGTTGCTTGGTAGAGCACATACTCTCAGTGTCCTGCCCAGATAAGACACCGCTGGGTCCTTTTAAGTGTCTGGTGCACCTGTTTCCCAGCTTCTGTGTACTTTACTTCTAAAAGATGGTACCTGCCGGTTTCCTAAAAGGAACAACCTTCAGTCACCAAAGCTGCTTCACCTGCAGATACAGAGAGCAAAAGTGCTTAGAAGTTTCCAGCCCTCTCTCACCTACCCAAAGCCAGTGACTGATGTGAGAAAGGAAATGCCTGGCTCCACTGCCTTGAAGTGGAACAGACTTTAGAGAGCCCTTGTGTTCCAAAGGTTTCCCCAGGGATCAAACTGGGCAGGCACATGGCTTGAATCATCCCCCTATATGACTTCTTCCCTTTCCCCACTTACTAGTTTCTCCTGGGAACCCTGGCTATAAAGTACTGAAATCCTCATCTCAGGTCTGTTCTGGAGAGCTAAACTCGAGACTCTTGGCATGCATGAATGTGCTGTAAGAAAATGTGAAATCAGGCGGGGCATGGTGGCTCATGCCTATAATCCCAGCACTTTGTAAGGCTGAGGCAGGAGAATCACTTGAGCCCAGGAGTTTGAGACCAATCTGGGTAACACAGCAAGACCTCATCTCTAACAACAACAACAACAAAAAATTAGCCAGGCATGGTGGTGCATGTCTGAAGTCCCCTCCCCCTACCCCCCCCCCCCAAAATAGCCAGGCATGGTAGTGCATGTCTGTAGTCCCAGTCACTTGGGAGTCTGAGGCGAGAGGATCACCTAAGCCCAGGAGGTCGAAGCTATGGTGAGGAATAATCATGTCACTGTACTCCAGCCTGGGTACCAGAGTAAGACTCCAACTCAAAAATAAAAAAAAATTAAAAAAAAGAAAATGTGAAAGCACAGGTTTTTGTGTTATACCATGAATAAGAGCTTATATAACACACAAGAGTTTGAGACAACTGCAGTATTTACGGGTTAGTAAACAAAAAGAATCATCTTCATTTCTAAAGAACATTGCAACAGACCTAGAACACAGATCCTAGATCTAAAAAAACAGATGCTGATAACTGGCACAACTTAGATAGGTCTCCAGGCATGAAAGAGAACAGGGTACCATATAAGGCTATAAAAAATAAAAAAGAGGATTAAAAAAAGAAAGCTCAGCCGGGCTCAGTTGGCTCAGTCTATAATCCCACACTTTGGGAGGCTGAGGTGAGTGGATTGCCTGAGCCCGTGGGTTCGAGACCCGCCTGGGCAACTTGACGAGACCTCATCTCTAGCATAAATCAAAAAATCAGCCGAGCATGGTAGCGCATGCCTGTAATTCCGGCTACTGGGAAGGCTGAGGCGGAAGGATCACCGGAGCCCAGCAGGTCAAGCCTGCGGTGGCCGGGAGCGGCCATTGCCCTCTAGTCTGGGCAACGGAGTGAGACTCTGACTCAAAAAAAAAAAAAAAAGAAAGCTCAACATTAAGTTTGATGGGCTGCATGCCTAACAGTTTGTAAATGTTGTACATAATCGATACTTAATAAAAATAATTTAAATCATTTAGAAAGGAAGAAAACACCTGCAACATTAGGCAGATTTGTCAGAAGAACAGTGTATCTTCCAAAATAAAATACTACAGGGGAGAAGCTATCAAGGGTTGCTTGCTTTCTTTTCATGAAACTTGAGAACAGCCTTTGGTTTACCTAAACTAGTAAGTTCCTCTTTACCAAGAGTCACCCAGTGAAAGGGTTAGGATAATTCATCTAAAAATAGTAATTTGTTCTCTATATAAATAGTCCATTGATCAACACGGATAAAAGGTAAGTTGAATATGACATCATGCTTTCTCACTTAAAAAACAAAATTAGAATGAATGTACAGTCAGAGTTGCTCACTGTTGGAATAATGGGAGGGAAAGCAAGCATCTCAAGACAAAGCCAAAAAGTTCAGGTTCCAGAGTCTACATGTTTTCAATTTTGAGTATAGAAAGATATTATAAAAGAATCCAGCCATTGCTTTGCTAAACTCTTTTTTGGGCCACATAGCTCTTTGAACTATGGCTGCCATGCCCTCTAAGCTTTGGTTCCCTCCCCTACTTTGGAGAGGTGAATCTCTTTTCTCTCTCCAATTTGCTTTCTAAATAATCTATATTTACCAATCTAAAAAAAAAAAATCTAACTTCAGTTAGATGTTTTTAAAAGAACAACTCATCATTCAAGATATACAACAACTGAATGATGCTAGAGTAGAGGTCAAATGGTTTTATTTTTAGAAGAGAATGGAAGGAAATACAAAAATAATATCTGTTTGGGAGGAAGGCAAGACTAACACAAAGACAACAACCGAAAACCAGGTGGCATTTGAGGTACCAACTCTAATCAGGTCTTATTGGGTAAGAGGAATGAGAGAGGAGCCCACGTATCACAGACCAGCAGCCATCCAAAATCTTTGTAAAATCAAATGCATGACATGTATACCACTTAACGTAGCGGAATTTATTCCTTGAATTTAAAATATTTAACAAAACTTCTGTGTTCTGTTAGATTTTCTTGTGGACTCTTGAATCAAGTGTTTATATTCACTAAGCACATAATTCTTCATAGGAACCATGTATAATACAGCTGATGAAAAATGACCTATTTAAGGATAATATAACTCTTATACAGAGAAAGTGGATAGTCGAGATAAATGTAATGAAAAATGATTAGAAAATTGATGATGTATCCACACTGATTTAAAGCCCCTAGAGAATTATTCAGCTCCCCCTATCCTACCCCCTTAACTCTTCTTTGCCTACTAAGATGTGGTTTATGAGTCATCCTTGGGGAGTAGTAAAATATAGTACACTTGACTAAAAAAAGTAGGGACATCCAATAATAAATCTACTTTCTGGATATTCTCTTGCCATCATTCAACACTGATCACTTGAAGAAGTGTCAGATTGCACGATTCTTCCCTTCCCTGGCGGAGAGGTCAGAAGAAAACCAGTCACAGACACTCCAGAAGATAATGAAGTATGTGACATGACACACAACATGCAGAAGAAAAAACAAGCTGATGTTAGAGTCCTGTGGCCTGCAATTCCTCTTTTGGGAGGAAGAGTAAACGTGATCACTATAAAATGATTTTTTATCCCTTGAAGTAAGAAATGATACACAGTACAGATGTTTTACTTACAACAGCTATTTTAAAATAGCAATTTTGAAGAAGAAATCAGAAAAGAACAATCTCTCATACTCACTAGGATTCTGACTCTAGAATAAAGCACTGGCAAGTTACAGTTTATAAATAAAACAAACCATCCATACAAAAATGGTTCTAGTTCCCACTTTAGCATTTCTGTAAAGATTTGTAAAATGGAACATTTGGGAAGCATTAAAGAATTTATTTACAACATCTCCATAGGTAGTTCCCCCCAAATGGTGGATTCTAGCTGATAATGAGCATAGTTGTGATTTTTCACATTCATGGGAATTTTCTTAAGTAGAATCTGCATGGGACGGAACACAGGTCACATACACTTCTCCTCAGAAACAACTAGAAACAACAATGCCTTCAAAAATATCAATGCAGGCAATACTATCACAGCAAGAAGAAAATCTGGCAAAAGCTAAAGTGCCCAAGGTTAGTAGTGACATTAATAAAATTGAATCTAGAAAATGCTGGGAGATTCTGCTTAATGTTTCACCACATCAAGGAAAACGCCTGTGAATCCATTTTGAGAGGTATTTTGGATGTAGACCAGTGGGAAGAAGGAGATCCACTTTACAAACTGAAACTCTAGAACCCCATGACTAGCATCTCTTCACCACAGGCTGCAGAGTACTCACCAGTCGGCTCTGGACAAACTGCAAGTGATGTCCACTTAGTCAAACACACAGCACTGTCCTCTGTGAAGCAAAGAGACACAGACAAGAGAAAAATCAATGTAAAGGCCTTTTATAATTACCATGGAAAGAACTCTTTGCAATTCAAAATCAGAATCTATAATATTTTTTTAAAAAACACATCAGAAAGACACAATAAATCAGTGACAATGGTTGCAAACAGATGACAAAGACACACAGTCATCAAAGCAAAAACATTACTGCTACACCCAGTCTATAGGGTTTATACACCCTTTCTATAATGCTGCCGATCTCCTACTCAACCACTTAATCTATTGAAATAATTAAGCAGCAATTGAACAACAAGTCTATCCGAAATCCTCTCAGAGTAAATATAATTGTCTTTTCCTGATTAGCAGTGAGATGTCCTTAGGTGAACTGTAATTGGAAAAAAACATTTTACAAGGGAGTTGCATCTACCTTCAAAAAGTCATTATTTTTACATGTGCTTCTGCATTGCCTTTTTAAAAAGTTTTTTATGTTGATTCTGGATTTGACATTGGATTTCTGGTTTAGCTGAAATTTGGATTTTAAGGTATTTTCAAGATGGAGTGGGAAGAAAAAGTTCCAGGTGGTGTCAGAAGTAAGAGAAAACCTATTTGCATGTAGAAAGAAGGTAGAGGCAGAAAAATTGGCAATCAAGATTGGGAAAATGATGTAAAGTTTGAATTGTAATCTGTGAAGGTCATGATCTATGTAAGGAAATGTCTACAACAGCATCCTTTAACAAGGCCCCAGATAGGCTGGCACATCCATATAAAACAAGATTAATCCATGAAAAAGGCAGCAAATCTGTATCTATATGAATAGACATGGAAACAAATTCTCAGATCATAGTACGAATTTTAAAAAGCTGAAGTAGTACACTATGACCCTGTTGTGTTCAAACAAGCCTCACTAACCTAAATGTAAATACACAGATATAAACATTCTAATATGCTACCCCACATCTGGAGAGGTAGCAAGAAACATTGAGTGTGGCTGCCTCTGGGAAACTGATATTGAAGGGAAGTTGTAAAAAAACCCAGAGGTTTTAATTTCAATCTAACAGGGCAACCTCTTCAGGTTCCCTCCCACTGGGAGAGTTTTTCTGTCCTCTCAATAAATCCTGCTTTAAAAAAAATTTTTTTAATCTAACATTAACCATTATGTAAAGTTTTCCCATAACACATAATACTTTTATGATTGAAATTGGAAAAAATCCAATTCACCCCAAATTCTCTATAGACAAAATATCCCATATCAAATATATAGAATTAGAGGACACACAGCATCATGTACACTGACTTCACTGATTTAGTGAATATTTACTATGACACATGCTCTAAACATGAACTGCATCACATATAATTCACATAAAAACTTTAAAATGTGTGTAGTACTCTGATGACTCTCACTTTATAGAAGAGGAAACTGAGAGGCTGAATGAATATTCAAGAATCACATGGAGCCGGCATTCAAGTCCAGAAACGCTGATTTATGTGTAGTCTCTACAGCACTGCCTCTTTCATGGCATTTACCATATTTTCAATATTACATTTATATTTGCAATTATGTATTAATATGAGAATGCAAATTCCTCAAATACAGGGATTATGTGTGTTTTAAAGACCATTATATTATTTCCCCAGCACTTAACATGATGCCTGGCACATAGTAGATGCTCAATAAATCTTTGTTGAATAGCTGAATAATTAAGTAGTCTACCTAGAGCTGGAAAGTTAAACTGTATAACTTGTATACCTCTTGGGGATATGAGACAGGCTGAGTTCCAAAAAAGCTCATTGATTAATGACACTGTCATACCATTTGCCTGGTTTTAAGAAACCACTTGCTGCCAAAGTCTTGTTGTAAGCAAAGACTTAAAACTGTACACATTTTCCCTTCCCTTCTCTAATTCCTTAGTGACCATCCAGCATAAAATGGGTGCATTGTTCCACAAACCTTTCTAATTCTGTGCATAGCTAGGATATCACAACATTTGGGAAAGTCAACACTGAAATACTTAAAGCATTTTATAGGCTAACTACTGCAATTGACTTGGTGTTGTAGTAACGTGTGAATGAAGGCATCGACCTACCAACTTTTTCTTTCAAATATTATCATTCTGTGTGTGTGTGTTTCAATCTCTAAAAAACAAAAGATTTTCTCATAATAGTTAAACAAAATCCCCATATCCCAAAGTTGTACCAGCGTTAATGTAAAGAAAGCTGTTTTTCATTCACTAAGGGTGTCAAGACCATTCAATATGATAAGATGGTCTATTCAATGCATGGTTTTGAGACAACTGGATATTAACATGCAAAAGTATGAAAGTAGACTCCTACCTCACACCACACATGAAAATTAGCTCAAAATGGATCATAGATATAATACTATAAATTCCTAAAAGTAAATATAACAGAGGCATAAATCTTTGTGATCTTAGGTTAATGAACACCAAAGAACAAAAGAAACAAAAATAGGTAAACTGGACCTCTTTAAAAACTTTTGTGCTTCAAAGAAGGGAAAAGAGAAGCCACAGAACAGAAATTTTTTTTGTAAATAATTTGTCTGATAAGGGACTTTTATCCAGGATGTAAGAACTCTTATACCTCAACAATAAAAAGACAAATAACCCAATTTTAAAATGGACAAATTACCTAACTAGACATTTCTCAAAGAAAGGCATACAAATACATTTTAAAAGACACTTAACAACCAGTGAAATGCAGATCAAAACCACAATGAGCTACTATTTCACAACCACTAGGAAAGCTATAAGCAAAAGACAGATAATAACACATGTAGATAAGAATTTAGGGACTTCAGAACCCTCATGCACTGCTGGAAGGGATGTAAAATGAAGCCACTCTGGAAAACAGTCTAGCAGTTGCTCAACAGTTAGATATAAAGCATTCATATAACCCAGTATTTCTACTTCTAGGTATGTACTCAAGATAAATGAAAACATATATTCATATAAAAAATTATATGTAAATGTTCATAGCAGCATTATTCATAATAGGCCAAGTGGAAACCATCCAAATGATTATCAGATGATGAACAGATTAACAAATGTGGCAATATATCCACATAATGGGATATTGTTCAGTAATGTTTAAAATGCAACACAGATACATGTGACAACACGAATGAACTTCAAAAAAAAACATTATGCTAAGTGAAAGAAGCCAAACACGAAGACCACATAGTGTAAGATACCATGAATATCAAACGTCTAGAACAGGCAAATCCACACAGACAGAATGTAGACTAGCTGCTCTCTAGGACTGAAAGAGCAGGGAAGATGGGGAGTGACTGCCAATGAGTACAGGATTGGGGAGAGTAAGGGAAATTCTAAGTTTAGATTGTGCTGATGGTTGCACAATGCTATGAATATACTAAAAACCATTGAACTGTACATTTTAAGTGAGTGAATTTTATGGTATGTAAATTATATGTTATTAAAGTGGTTTTACAAAAGGCTGCATTTCATTGAGTTTGCTTCTAGTCAGCTTTTTTAAAAATGACAAAACACTAATTCACATTTTTCGAGAAAACATGGTAAGTGGTAAATATTTACATTGAAAGGAATTTATTGTAGTGATCTTCCATGGGATTCCTTATGATGGAAAATACACAATTTTATTTTACCCTTACAAAAGAAGAGCATGTGGTGGAACTGCTTTTAAACCATAAGAAAACACCCACATCTTATGCAAACTGTCATAATGCTGCCATTGTGTTTGAGATAGTCTTATTTCAAAGCAACGGGGGAATTTAGCTAAGGGTAAAGTTTTTCTCAGTAGGAGAAAACTCCATACATATTTGAAGGTAACACTGCCAGGCCTGTTTCAGTGAATCCATGAACACATATAATGTCTTCCCCAAGATATTTAGTGTCTAGATTTTGTTTCCAAGTAAAGAATAACTGGGCAAGATTGAACCAAAACATATCATTTCACTCTGACCTACTACTGAACATGGAAATTATTGTTTTGCAAACAAACAGAATGTTAGAAGACCGTTGTGACAGTGAGGTGGTGCAGTGTAACAAAGCACCTCAAACCTTTGTGGCTTAAACTCAGTAACCATTTATTTTGGTTCATGTGGTGGTCTCAAGTTTGCAAGAGCGACAAGAGGGCAAGCCCAATATAACAAGCATTTTCCAAGCCTCTGTTGTGCCACGTTTGCTAATGTAACATTAGGCAAAACAATTCACATGGCTGAGCCCATAGTCAAAGGATGAAGAAATGGTCCCACCTCTTGATGGGGCATGACACATTGTGAAGTCTGAGAAAGACATTGTGGTCATTTTAACAGTCAACTGCTACACTGTTTCTTAAAGGGGAACACTCCCAGTAATGGTCCATGGAGAAATATTTTACTTATTATTAATGGTAGAGTTTATGTGTACCATCTTATTTATTTATTCATTAGTATTATTTATTTATTTTTTTTGTAGAGACAAGGTCTTGCTATGTTGCCTAAACTGATCTCAAACTCCTGGACTCAAGCAGTCCTCCCACTTCAGACTCCTACATCAGCCTCCCAAAGTGCCGGGATTATAGGCACAAACCACCTTGCCCAGCCTACATAAACCATCTTAAAACACATTTTTTTACAATGCTCCATAGAGAGGTAATTATAATACATATACATCAGCACTTACTTTCTATTTTTTGAAAATAGTAGTATTTGGCAGTTAGGCAGACATAAGCAGGGGACAAATAGGGAAATGGTAAGAAACAAGAAGCCAGCTGACATTTAGTTATTAACTCATTTTAGAAATTTTCTTTCATGATGAGCTCGGCTTGAATGTGAAAGTCACTTGGATTTAAAAAGGACATTTTTTTTTCTCTCTACACTGCCCCTAGGAATGCGATTTCCTTCCCTGCTTCCCGATGTAACCTGTTAGGGAGGCCAACCTTATCTAGTAAATGACTATTAATGTTTAAGAGAGGACAACCAGATATATTAAATCACCAATAACCAAGAAACATGGAGGAACGACACGTCTTTAAAGAAACAACTACAAACCTAGATAAGGAACAATTTTATTGAACTCTTTTAAAACTCCCTAAAATCCTAAAAATGTTAACTCTTTTCCTTTATGATATTTAGTTTCAGACTTACAGTTTATGTTAATCATTAGCTTAGTCTTATAAACTAGAGCTCATTACATGTATGAGTAGTAAATTATGATAAGACAGAAGATGTGTGGCCCCAAAATTGTTTCAAGACACCTGTAACTTTAACAAGGTAGAATTAACAATATCTAAGCATTAGTTTATATCAAATGTCACATTAAGGAGGGATTAATAACCTAACCATAAAGGAAGGATTAATAACCCAGCCATAAAGAGAGGAAACAAGCCCCAAAGGTAACTAACCAACCAAGACAAAAATCTAAGCCAAAAACAAAAGAAAATTATAAAAACCAAAAAAATAAGTAAATAAACGGGGCTGTCTCACTCTCTGAACAGCCCATGCCTCTTGATTCTTAAAAATGTACTAGCTCACTCTGCTCTGCTTTACTTGCTTGCAATAAAACTCTGCCTTGCTGGCCTGAGTCTGGTGTCGTGTCCAATTCTTTGTTCACAAATAACCAATAAACTTCAAATAAGCATTTCCACTGACATTTTCCTGGCAACCACAAAGGGAACCCCTTGGAACAACTGGGGTAAGTAAATGTTCTCACCCTGGGGCTGAAGATAGTTTTTTGTTGTTTTTGTGTATGTGAGGGTTGGTGGTAAAATCCAGTAAAAAGGAAGTTCCTCTCCACTATGAACTTGAACTCCAGTCCAGATTGAAAATAAAAGGCTCAATAACTCAAAAAACAACAGATACTGGAGAGGATACAGTGAAAAGGAACATTTTTTACACTATTGGTGGGAGTGTAAACTAGGACAGCCTCTGTGGAAAACAGTTTGGTGATTCCTAAAAGATCTAAAAATCGACCTCTCATATGGTCCTGCAATCCTCCTACTGGGAATATATCTGGAGGAACTCAAATCACTCTATGAAAAAGATACCTGCACATGCATGTTTATTGCAGCATTATTCACAATAGCAAAAACATGGAATCAACCGTGCTGTCCATCAAAAGAGGACTGGATTTTTTAAAAGTGGTACATATACACAATGGAATATTATGCAGTCACAAAGAAGAGCAAAATTATGAACTTCGCAGCAATTTGGATCAACTTAGAGTCTATAATACTGAGTGATCTATCACAGAAACAAAGAACCATGTATCACATGTTCTCACTCATAAGTGGACCTGGAACAATTATTATAATACTATAAAAAAGGAATTGGCAGTAGTGAAAAACTGCCAGGAAAGGACGGGGGCAGGATCGGCAGTAGTGGGAAACAGCCAAGGGAGGGGGAGCACACTTCATCAACAAGGGTAGCTGCATAATAAACATTTGTATACCTAACCCTGAATTGTACCCCATATATTTTTTTTTTTTTTTTTTTTTGAGTTGGAGTTTCACTCTGTCGCCCAGACTGGAGTGCAGTGGCCGCTCCCGGCCACCGCAGCCTTGACCTGCTGGGCTCCGGTGATCCTTCTGCCTCAGCCTTCCAAGTAGCCGGAATTACAGGCATGCGCTACCACGCCCGGCTGGTTTTTTTGATTTATTGTAGAGATGAGGTCTCGCTGCCCAGGCGGGTCTCGAACCCGCAGGCTTAGGCAATCTACTCACCTCAGTCTCCCAAAGGCGCGGGATTACAGGCTGAGCCACCGAGCCCGGCTTGTACCCCATATTTAAAATAAAAAAATAAAAAGACAAGAAAAGGCATTCTTCCCTTCGGTTTGTAAAAACAGGTACTCTCAGGTGACTGTCAGTCATGCAAAGGTGTCAGGGGAGTTGACTGCAAAATGTGCAAGGGCCGCATAGAAAACTTCGAAGGCATCTTGTCTGGGAGCCAAGTCCTGTGGGGGGGGGGCAAATAAGAATTGGTAATCCAGCACTCAGGGGCCCCATGATTGCCCTTGGCATTCACTGGGAAAACCTAGACACCTAAGAGAGTGATGACTGTTGGTATCACAGCCAGTAGAAGCTCTCTCTACAAGCAGCACAATCAACCCTCCAGCATTTCCACTGACTGTATCATTTCTTCTATTGACCATGGGTACACAACTATAATTATTTATAGCTATTTACCATAGTAACTTTACCACTTTGCCAAAGTTATTTACCAGAGCTGTATTTTCTTTTTAAGTAAATATATAAGTAGAAAACACAAGTTGTAAGTTCAAGTAAAGCACAGATTTGGCCAAATCCATAAAAGTGACTTAAGAATAACCCAAGTTTAGAATCCAGTGGCATAGAACAATGCTTCTCAATTTAACATGCATACAAACCACCAGGGCATCTGGCTGCCACACACATTCTGTTTGAGAACAGGTCCGAGATGGTGCCTGAGATTCAGCCTTTCTAACAAGCTCTCAGGCAATGCTGACACTGCTCATTCCAGAGCAAGCTCTTGAGTAGCAAGAGCAGAGGAGAAGTGATGATCAGAAAAGCTGATCACAAACCTTCGCCAGCTGTGTGGTCTCAAGCAATTGACTTCACCTTCCTGCAACCATCTCCTTATCTGGAAAATGCAGGTGATGCTGGAACTCACTTCAGAAGTCTGGGTCAATGTGAAATGAGACGGGAGACACAAGGCACTGGGCGACATGGGAGGGATCCATGCCTGCTTCATCCCTTTCATAGTTAATGACTTCCACAAAAGCCCTTGTAGGTTAAGAAAGAACAATGGTTGGGCCAAAAGGACATCATGTTAGGTCAAATAGAATCATGCCCAACATTAAAAGTAATTCAGTCTTAGAAAGAAGCTTTGCCAATACAGTCCCATAGGATATTTTCACATAAGGTATTAAACATGTGTATGTCTCCTCAGGTTCACACAACAAACATTTATTGAGCACCTACTGTGTGCCAGATGTTTTCCCAGTTTGGGGGATATGGCAGTGACCAAAACAGACAAAATTCCAGAGCTCATGGAGCTCACCCCCTCCATTCCTCTCTGTCTCCCAAATGCTCCTAGGTACTCACTCCCTAGAACCCACTTACCGAGAAGCCTGCCCCTGGGTTTGATCTGGCCACATATGTATTTGTATAACCCTGGGGCAATCTTTAAAGTTTGAACTGGTTTTAGCATTTTAAAACTGGAAAAGTTCACATAATTATACAAAATTTCAGCTTTTCTTGTAAATCTAGACAATTTAGCAATAGAATGTTGCAGATAACCCAACCACAGCGGAGAAGCAACCATCCATCCTTCAGAGAAAACCTGTTTCTCCAGGACCCTATAGACACTACCCTCCCAAGCAATTCTACCCAGCCAACTCCTTCACCTATGTTCTCCTCTCACCCACCTCTCAAGTGAGGGATTCCTAAATCAAAAGCCTCATGAACAATACTTATAAGCATGGAAGGAAGGGGATTCCAATGTCTAATTCTATATTTTTTCTTTGTTATCTTGCAGTAAATGCCCAGCAAGAGAGCTATTTAGCCATTTATCTGCCCTCCTCCCGAGTTTAAAACTGCTAGCTTGAGAAATCATTCTAAACTCTGCCCAGAAAACTTATAGCTCCTGTATCTGCCATTTACAGTGGCTAAACCAGCTATAAAATGTAAAACTGAGAACTCTTTTTAAAGAGCTCATTATGAGTTATTTATGGATTTTTTTAATCTCTAAATAATGGTAATGACTTTGCAATTACCAACCTACATTACTTTGCCTGTTTTCCTTCATGCATAAGTTTTTTTTCACCTGCATAACAAGTTGCCACAAACATAATAACTTAAAACAACACCCATTTATTAGCTCATGCCTCTGTAGGTCAAAAATCCAGACACAATTGCTGGACTCTCTGTTCAAAGCTAAAATCAAGGTGTCAGATCAACTCCATTCGCTTCTGAAGACTAGGAGGAATATGTCACTTCCAAGTTTAGTCAGATTGTTGGTCAACTGTACTTTTTCATGGTAACATGACTAAAGACCCATTTCCTTGTTGGCTGTCAGCTGGAGGCTGCTCTCAGCTCCTAGATGCCAACCATACTTCTTGTCAGGTGGCCCTCGCCATCTTCAAAGCCAACAATGGAGAATGCCCCTTGCATGAAATGTGTCTCTTCGAATAGCTCTCTTTCTCGTAGGGTCCACTGAATCTACATGAGATGTTTCTCTCTTTCACTTTAAACTAAAACTTATGAAACTAGATGTCTAATGAAAATTGTTATTCGTTAAATGAAGCAGCAGCAAACACAAACCCAGTGCCTAGAAGGAACAAAACCTTGGGGTCTTTTTTTGTTTGTTGGTTAGTTTCCTTTTAAGACACAGTATTCAATTAACACTATGGGTTGAAATTTTTTATTAAAATATGTTTTCTACGTGGCGTCAACAAATTTAACTGTTCTTTCACTCAACTGACTTGGTTATTTTGAAGTTACACACAGAGGCAACATATATATAATCACACTAATATTTTCAGTAAAAGTATAAAGATAATTAAAATCTAACTTAATATATCCACTAGTCCATGGCATATTAGCTGAGATTTTTATTTTAAAAAAATAAGCATCTTTAAGAAAGTACTCTTCAAAAACACATTTGGTTAGCTAGAGAGCAAAACGATCAGAGTTCAGAAAAAGTAAATAACAACTACCAATTAATAAGAAATTACTACATCTAGGTACTGTGCTCAGTGTTTTATGTATTTATGCATAAACTTATTATATCTCATCAAACTCTATAAAGTAGAAACTTTCTACACATTAGGAGACTGAGCAGTTAAATCACTTACCCAGAGTCACATGACATATAAGCAAAGGAACATGAACTCAAACCCTGACAAATGGGCTCCAGGACCCTTCATCTTATGATGCCTATATCTATATCTATGCTTCCACGTTGTAAAATGGTGGCTATTTCTGCATCATTATACAGCACAAGGTAGTGGCGAAGCACATATGCACTGCATTCAAACAGATCTGGCTCGTATCCAAGGCCAAGGGTGAGTGAGGCCTGCAGATTTACAAAGAGGTATATTTCTATAATTTATATAAAATAGCCTATGTGCCAGCAGCAGTCTATTCAAACCTCTAAAACAAGTAAATAAATAATACAGACATTCCACTACCCCATGTGTCTTCTTTTGGGGGTGGGAGGAAATTGAATTCTTTCTCTTTTCTGTTCTTTCCAAATCCTCTTCAATTATTCTCCATTTTGAAGTTGAAAGATTATAAGAATATGGAAACACAGCAAAAGCTACCCCTAGAAGCAAAGAAGAAAAACCATGGATCCCTTTCCTGTTGTAGAGAAGGAGGTGGGCCTTTCTCGAGGTAACAAGAAAGGAAAAATCTGTGGTTCAATAGTCTTGAACCTTTTCCATCAATTTCAGCCAGCCCTAGCAGTGGCAGCATGGCACCATGTGCCACAAGTCACAGCCAGCATAGACCCCACGGAACCCATGCTTAGTAGTTGTAGTAATAGGTCACTGGCGGTAGAGCTGGGGGGTGGAGAGCATATAAATCCTGACATTTGTATTAAAGGCAGATTTGCTTTCAATGACTCATTTGCACAACTAGGTTGGGCAAGTCCATGTGTCAGATGACATTTACTTGATGATCTTTCCTGGTACTTGCAAGGCACTGACCATGAACTATTAGTATGCCAGGGCCCTCTGCCTAAGGCGATGAGAGACTAGAACTAGACTTTAATCAGCCCTCTTCATGCTCTCTTATTGTTCAATCTCATGTCCAATGTCCTGTTGGTCACATAGCAGAGATCATAGAAATGTACACCTATTTTTTTAGAGAAACTTCCCATTAATCTAGTGCTCTGGTCTTGGTTTTTATAGGGCTCTATTTGCTAAAATGTCTCATGCTATACAATTTGACTTAAAATATCCACACATTGCAGTCCAAACACTCAACTATGTTTGAGATGAGACATAAACCCCAAAGTCCTTGGCTGCTTGTGGTTGTCAATGATGCCTCAGAACATTCAAGCATGGTCTTACTTTCAGAAACTTGGATGCATGCCAACCCAGGTAATTATTCTCTGCCTACCTAATTTCCCCAGGCAATTTTAATTGAAAATGGTATTATACTTTACCTCGGTTCTAATCTGCTCTGAAGTGTCCTTGTGTTCTGTTTCTTCCCTCCATCATAGACTAACTGAGCTGGTTTCTTTTTTGAAGCTTAAGTTGACAAAAAAAAAAAAAAAAGTTTCTGGAGCTCCCAAGGGAGAAAATATCATATAAATATGAACCATTTAATTAGTCTTAAACCAATGTGCTGAATACCATTAGGAGTGGTTGCAAGATAACCCTCTTTGCTATCTAACCTTATAAAAAGTTTCTTTTGTCGATAGAAAAACAGATTTTCTTACTGAAAAACTGACCAAAAAAAGGCAAGAGGAGGGAAGTGAGATAATTTTACTCTCTTGAAATGCTTTTTTTTTAAAGGCACTGCTCACTTCCTCATTTCCAAATAACCTGATTTATAGATAGCAGAACAAAATTCACCTTTTTTCATAGGAATATCTAAAGTCCAATGAAAATGCAATAGAAATATGCTTTTTAATTACTTCTAAGAAACATGTCCTAAACCAATGTTGTCCAATAAATACAAAATGAAAACTGAAAATTCAAATTACATATTTAATTTTAAGCTTTCTTTTATTTTTATTTTATTTTTATTTTTTTGAGTTGGAGTCTCACTCTGTCACCCAGACTGGACTGCAGTGGCCGCTCCGGCCACTGCAGCCTCGACCTGCTGAGCTCCTGCAATCCTTCCACCTCAGCCTTCCAAGCTGCTGGAACTACAGGCACACGCTACCACGTCCAGCTGGTTTTTGATTTATTGTAGAGATGAGGTCTCGCCAAGTTGCCCAGGCAGGTCTTGAACCCGCGGCCTCAGGTAATCCACTCACCTCAGCCTCCCAAGGTGCAGGATTACAGGCTGAGCCACCGAGCCCGGCTAATTTTAAGCTTTCTAATAGCACCATTTAAAGGGCAAAAAGAAACATGTAATACTACTCAGCAATAACAAGGGAAGAACTATTGATAATACAAGTTAGATGAATCCCAAGGGAATTTTGCTGAATGGCAAAAGCTAACTTCAAAAGCTATATACTATAGTATTTCACTTATTCAACATTCTTGAAATCACAAAATCACACAGATGGAAACCAGATTAGTGATACCCAGGGTTTAGGAAGAAGAGGCAGAGAGAAGGCTGTGGCTACAGAAATGTAGTACAAGGAATCCTTGTGATTGAACTCTTCCCCATCTTGATTGTGGGGGTGTCATAAGAATCTATATAGGTGACTAAATTGCATAGAACTAAACATACACACACACATGTGAAACTAATCTATGAGATAGTTAACACTTTATTATAAAACAGGCTTTGTGTTAGATGAGTTTGCCCAACTGTAGACTTATGTCAGTGTTCTGACTTGTGATCATGGGGCTGACTGGGAGCTGTGGCTTGCTGCCTCTGCTTAGCATCCCAAGAATATCTTATTGTAGCCTGGGAAAATATTGTAATCCCATTGGACCAATCTGGTTCAACTTTTATATAACAAAGTTGTGAGTTGTTTTTCGGTTGCCATGGACCCACTCCCTCAGGTCATATAACCTGAGCATGCCCATATAAACCAAGTGTGCAACCATGGGGGAACCAAAGTGCTCAATTCCAGGAGTAGGGACTTAATTAAAAAGCACACATCATAGGCAAGAATCCAGCATCCAATCAGATTAAGCTGTGGCATCACCTCATGGCAGGATCCAATCAGGTCACACCTCCCAGCATACCCTTATCACAATATCCAATCAGATCACACCTCATTACTCTTATAAAGCCTGCCCAGCTTCCAGCTCAGCGAGACAGCTTTGAGAATTTCCTCCTGTCTCCTTGCCAGTCAACTCACAATAAAGCTTTTCTTTTCCTAAAAGCCAGTGCCACGATATTGGTTCGATGTTCATCAGAAAGAGAGCCCATTGAATGCTCAATAATAATATAAAAATTCAAAATGTGAAATATGATTTCTACTGAATGCTTATCCCTTTTACACCATCACAAAGCTGAAAATTGTAAGTAAAACCATCATAAGTTGGGGACTGTTTGTCTTTTATTTAACACAGTACATACATAACTTTCTCATGTAATCAATGTAAATGTAGTTGATATACAATTATTGCAATATTTTAATTTTTTTTTATTCTAAGGCTTTAGAATCCAATGTGTAGTTTACCACAGCATGTTTCAGTTCAAATTAGCCACATTTCAGGTGTTCAGTAGTCACATGTCACATGGTTCTCAGTATTGGGTAGCAAAAGTACTTGAAACTAAGCCCAACATCCATTCCCCAATTCCATCCAGTGCCACATTCTCTCTGACATGGCACATCTTCATATAAGACACTTACAAAACTAGTTCATACTGAAAGCCTTAGAGCTTGGACAGTTGCTGGAAAATATGATCTGGCTTGAAGAGAAAATTTCATAAGTAGTGCCAATTTGAATCTCCTTTGAATAGAGTTTCAATGATAAAGGATAGTAGCTCATCTCTATTAAAGAGACTTCTAGTATCTTCTAAGAAACAACACCTAGGTAAAGTTTCAGGAACTATATTATATAAACTGGACTCAAGGACTAGTCTTTTAATTTTTCTCTGTCTCTCTCTCTCTCACTCTCTGCTTTCCTATTTTCCTGTGGTGATTAGAAGTAGATTTATTAAAATAAGAAAGCCTTGTGGATTTGCTGTTCAGAGCCATGCAACTGTGAGATTCAATTTTCCTCTAAAGGCAGTCATGAGGGAGAAAGAAACTAGTGATCAAGCGTGGGATGGCAGGTTTTAAAAAATATATAAAATTAGGCCAAATCTCTTGGGATTCTGAAAAGTAAAACAAGGAGCAGATCTGGTTCTCAGACCAGATCTGAGAAGAAGGTTCAGAGCTTCAGGGCTCAATCTCAAAAGACAGGTGCAATTTCCATCCCCCCCACTGCAAGTGACAATGAGATGAAAAAACACTATTCCCAAATGAAACCTTAGGAGCATAAAGAAAGCGGATTTGGGAGTGAGAGAGACCTATCTTTGAGAATAAAAGTCAATTAACCTTTCCTGGACCTAGTTTCCTTGTTTGTAAAGCAGGAAGATTACCTACATCACTCATTGTTGTGAAGTTAAATGGAATCATACACGGAAAGTGCCTATCACATTCCTGTAACTGGAGTGGGTGTTCAATTAGAATCCTCTCGCACTCCTTTACTTCTGCACTCAAATATTAATAACTATGCTTATAGAGAAAATGATCTGTGCAAATTAAACCAGGAACTGTAACCTAGGAACCTCAAGAGCTGTTGCTCTAGAATAACGTCAGAGGGGGAAAATATTTCATTTAAATCTGTTGTGATTCACTTCGAATCTGCTGGTGGGAGACTGCTTTCATGATCCACCTAAGTTTATAACACTCTTAAGACAGCTGTATAGAAGTAGAGTGATACACTTAAGGCAGAGGATCCAAAATAGTCTAGAAAAATGAAAATAGGCTGATTTTACCAGAGAATCATGACCTCAAGAACCTTGAAATATTCATATTCTCAAAAAACATAAAATGTATCTTGTAGCCAGCAAATGAGAACAGAAAAAGAGTATGTCAAAGCTTATAAGAAACCCCAATGCCTAAAATTCTCTTGCAAATTATGTAAGTTTAGATTTACATTTATGTTTGTCAGATAGTTTTCACCACAGACAACTGGTCAACCATCTGTTCTCTGAGACATCGTCATTTCATGAGCTAGCCCACTAGGGCACAATACACCACGGTACAGCAATAACATAGCTTTTATTGGTGGAAATGAATTCTGCAAATTCTTCAAGTCTCAGAACACAGCTGCTGATGCCAGAGCCCTGAGATAGGTACCATAGTGAAAAGAAGGGCCCCAAATGCACAGCCTGGAGTAAGTTGTAAGGAAAACAGCCTGCTCTGATTCTGTTTCCTGATCATTTCTGTTTGGTTTTATTAAGGAAGGAAAGTAGCTGATTTATCTACAGTTGAATATGCAGGACAAGATCCCAGTTTTTTTCAGCATCACTACCACTGAGCTAGGCTAGTCAGCTGAGAAGGTCCCTCTGAACATATGAAACAGCTTCTGGGAGAAAGTGGGAATGCATTCTACCATTGCTACTTGTGACATCAGAGTCTAAGTCCATCTGCTACAAAACAGTACCTGAAGCAGGAAAAAGTTGCCCTAGAAAACCACAGCAAAAAAGTAAAATGAAATGGAAAAGTAATGCTTAGATGTGCTCACCCACCTGCAACATTCAGGCCTCATCAATGCCTGGACTCAGAGATATGACTGGTTTTAACGATCAGGAATGAATTCTTAGTTTTTATTTTTTTTATTAACATACAACAAAATTGACTCTTTCTGGTATATAGGTCTGTGACATTGACAAATGCATGCAATCATGTAACCACCACACAATCAAGACATAAAACAGTTCTGTTACCCCCAAACCTCTCATCCTGTCCCCTTATAGTCAGCCTCTCCTCCTAATCCCACTCACTACTGATTCTCTCCCTACAGTGTTGCTCTTACTGGATGGAATCATATAATATGCAGCCTTTCAAGTCTGACTTCAACATCTTTCATGAGGCATACTGCCTCTAGTGATTCATCTGTATTGGTGCATGCATCAACAGTTTGCTCCTTTTTACTGCTGAATAGTATTGTATTGTATGGATGTACCACAGATTATTTTTTTCATCCCCTAGATGAAAGACAACTGGGCTGTCTCCAGTTTCTGGTGACTATAAATAAATCTGCTTTAAATATTAGTGTACCGATTTTGGATTAAACATAAGTTTCTGTTCCATTACTTGGGTAAATACCTACAAGTGGCATGGCTGGGTTATATATAATATATATCTAACCCCATAAGAAAATGCTAAACTCTATTCTAAAGTGGTAGCACCATTTTGCATTCCTACCCACAAAGCATGAAAATCCTAGTCACTGCATCCTCACCCACTTGGTACTGTCCAGTTTTTTCCTCCTTATTTTAGCCATACTCATATATGTGTGATGATATCTCAATGTGGTTTAAAAATTATGGCTCTTTGAGATCTGTCAAATATCAGAGTATCATATTTCTACTTCCCATTTAAAATCAGCAATATATTATTATCTCCCTTTTAGAAACAAGCCCAGGCAGTTAAGTAAATTCACACAGTTAAGTAAATTAAACATGCAGATCTTTTGGTTCCAGACAAGCTTGTATATATGAACTTAATACCAACAATAATAATGTATCAATAACAATCACAACAGTTTCCCATTTAACAATAGGAAATATCTAATACATCATAAACTTCATTAGTGTAAAAAAGCATATATTACTGGTAACTCAAACATGTGCACATATAATTATATATAATACTACTGACAGAGAGATACATTTTATTATAAAAGGCAGTTTATCGGGCATACTGAAAGTTTAAATTTAATTACAAAGGAAGAGTATTTACTATTTTAAAACATACTCAAAATTATACCAGCAACATGACACAATTGCCTAAATTAATGATCTTATTGCAAATATTAGCTGTTCTAGAGAAAATCTTAATTTTTCAACAATTTATTGACTTTTTATTGTTACTGTTT
This sequence comes from Carlito syrichta, assembly GCF_000164805.1. Taxonomy (NCBI): domain Eukaryota; kingdom Metazoa; phylum Chordata; class Mammalia; order Primates; family Tarsiidae; genus Carlito; species Carlito syrichta. Next base: position 749,647 of record NW_007245860.1, on the reverse strand, counting down.
GTACTTTAAATTAATAAAACTAAACATATGGTTTGGAATTTTTAACCATGTCTGATTTCTTACAACTTTGTTGTCATATTTACCTATCCTCTGCCGCTAAGGATCATTTTATGTATTCCTTATCTATTCCCATAGATGAAACAGGAAATTAAATGTCTTTCCATGAAAAATTGTTATTTCATTCAGTCAACAAATATTTATTGCATTCCTAGCAAGCTAGAGGGAGGGTAACAATTACCATTTCAGAAATGAGCCTCAGGAAGGGTGTTTCCAACAATGTGATGTGAGCAAAGACCAGAGAGAAGTGAGGGAGTAAGCCTTATGAAGATCTGAAGATCAGGAAAAAGAAGATTCCAGGAAGTGGACCTAGCAGATGCAAAGGCCCTGAGGGAAGTACCTGTTTTGCAAGGCTGAGGAAGTCACTAGCTGGAACACAGCAAGTGAGCAAGGAGAACACTAGAAAGGGATGAAATCCGAAAAGTAAAAGGTAAAATCAGATCATGCAAAGACACATTAGATCTAACTTCAGTTAAATGGGAAGTGATTAGAACGTTTTTAGCAGCAGAGTTACATGTCTGATCTAAGTTTTAAAGGAACAATCTGTCTGCTGTTTGGAGAAGTGACTGCAATAGGGCAAGAGTGAAGCAGAGAAACCAGTTAACAGGCTACAGTAAGAGTCCAGATGAGTGGTGACAGTGGCTTGGTAGATACTGGTAATGGCTGATACTGGGAAAAGCTGTCCGATTCAGTACACATTTTGAACACATAGGCAACAGCTTTGCCTGATGGCTTGCATTTGGAATGTAAAAAGGCAAATTACTTTAAAGTTGAAAACCAGCATCAAAAAGGTTAAAGAAATAGCAATCACTTAATCTGAAAAGCAATGAATAGTTTTAACAAGGACCTTTAAGGAGCTAAAACACAGTGACTATCTACTATCTGGTATTCAATATTTGAGAGTCAAGAGGGAAGACGGGAAACTGAGACTGTCATTTTCAGTAACTAACTTTGGGAACATCCGCTGTCATCATTGAGTAAGTCACTGAGAATTCTGAATAAAGATCAAAATCAGAATACCATTCTCTCTCTTCTGCCCTAAATGACTTTTATATAATATATTCCCTATCAGCTTTGGAGGCTGAGTTTGACAGAAATCAGCCAGATGAATGGATTAATAACAAATAAACAGGCTGATTGAAATGTAAATAGATGAAGATTAAAGCAGTGGAGAGTATGAACCAACATGCAGGAAGAGATAAGACTCAAAGTAAGTACATTATAATTCCCAAGTTTCAGTGCTGTATCAATTGTCTGAAATAACACAAATCTGGACGACATGAAGTTCAGAATACAAATATTTGTTCATTTCTCTCAGAAAGTTAAGGATGCTGTCAAGATCAAAATTGTGTGTTATGAAAAAAAGTCTAGAATTTCAAGACTGAGAGTAATGACTTCAAAGAAATTCAATTTGAAGAACCAGAGAGATTGGGATTACCCTGGATGTCACTGTCTCCACCACCTGAGACCCAACAGTGAGAGAAATAGTCAATGCTATACTAACATGGTTCTCAGGACTCCATCAGAAATGGGGACACTGAAAAAGTCAATTTGGAATCAAGTATTCAACATATTATCTTTCAGATGTATTCTCCAAGTTACCTTACATGGTGTTTCTATAGTGTTTATTAAATGCTTATGGATTTAATGAGTGAATAAAACTTTCTACCACTGTTGGGATGGGACAGGGTAGGAAGATAAACACACCCACATTTTTACATCCTTCTTTTCCCAAGGTAAGCCCAATGTACTTCCCTAGTTATGATCCTGGGGGCTTGTCATGGTTGCTTGGTGTTATAATCCTGAAATCTACAGCATTAAAAGAAAAAATGATAAAAATAATAGAATATTTTGGAGTTACTTTTAAAAGTACTTCAACATTTATTAATAGAGTCCCACTGCTAATATATCTCCCTGCTCCCCTACCACCACCACCAGATAAGTGTACAGACCAACCATATCTATGCTCTAAAGCTCTCCTACGAAATCACAGGCCATGTGATGCCTCTCTCAACTTTGAAGAGTCAACAAAGGTTAAATGAGGGTCAAAATAGCCTTCTACTATTTTCATAGATGGCCATCCAGAAAGAGAAATATTATATTAAATCAAGATCTGAGAGCACAGTGATATGCTGCTAAAGAATTCATTGCTCATGCTTCAGTTTCAATTTATTGGCATGCTATCTCCTCTATTCTTCATGATTAGAGTATAATGTTAATCATTCCCATCTCTGGAACTGAGATAATCTAAGGACAAGTGAATGACCAAAAATATCCCATTAATATGACTACTCAGCCACATCACGGTATTCATTCCAAGTTAAAAACCATAACTCTCTTTAATAGCACAAAGTCCTACATTTATTTGCATCTTACAAGCGATCACTCAGGAGACTGAAGCAGCTGGCTAAATCATCTTGACCTTATTTAATTTACCATTCTCCTTTCACATTAGTTCTGCTGCAGAAATAGGACTGCAATTCCCTTTCAATAATTCCCTGACAACTTAGAACAAGAAATTTACTTTGTTGATTCTCTGTATTCCATGAAGAAAGAGAACAAGTGACTGCAATACCATCTAATTGTTGCAAACTTACCTTTTCTTTATTCTATTTTCACATCAAGATAAATGCTGACCAGAAGTATACTACGTGATTTTTCTTTTGTTTCAGTATTCTTTTATTGTATTTGTTTTGAGAGGGGAGAATGTGTTTTAAACAATTCTTAGATAAAATATTGCTTTTTAGACAATAGTCAGCAAGTGCTGAGTTAGAATGAAGTTAAGAGAAAGCCATGTGTAAATGATATAAAAACTGTATCTTAGTTATGTCCCTAAGACTATATGTGAAGAGACTTAACATGTGTACCACAGAAATTCAGTTGTTAACTTGCTCTTCCAGGGTCTTTTTACTGAGAAATGACAATAGTTCTCAGATCAGGAAGTTCCTCTAAGCCAGCACAAGGTTTCATTTCATTTCTGTTTGAGGACAAGGGATTTTGATGTAAACCTCTACTGAAACTCTTATACTGGTCCCAGGTAGATCTAGACCAGCACTGTGAAATAGAAATAAAATGTAAGCCATATGTATAACTTTAATTTTTTAGTTGCCACATTAGAAAAAGGGAAAACAAGTAAAATCAATTTTTAGTCCCTTTTCATTAGTCCACTATATCTAAAATATTATTTAAAACAGTATTTCATGTACAAAAATTATTAATGAGATATTTTACATTTTTTTCATACTAAGTCTTGGACATCTGGTGTGTATTGTATACTTGCAGGCACATCTCAACTCAGACTGGCTATGTAATAAGGGCTACATGCAACAAGTGGTGCCCATAATGGATGGCACAGACTCTAGTGCAGATTGTCCTAGAGAAAATCCATGGATTGACTGATGGGTAGTCAGTGAGTTATGAGTTGGCAATAGCAAAGTCTCTCTCTTACAAGGTGATTGGAAGAAAGAGAATTAGAGAGGCCTACATAGTTGTTGGTCTGGAAGCATCCAGGAATTCCAACTCTCCTCTAATCATTACAGCCCTGAATATTTCACCCATCACACAGTGTCCCAAGAACTCCATAAATAATTTCTTATTTTGTCACATTTGTGAAAAATATTAATTTGCTGGTTTTCTTACTACTCTGAGCATCTTACTTTCTTGGTATCTCATATTCCCTACAATCTCTGTGCTTTGTTGCTACACTCCACTGATAAAATTCAAGTTTAAATTCAGAATTCTAGCTCTCATCTTGAAGTCTAAGTATGAACTACATCTCAAGATAGTTTTCTAAAATAATGCCTCTACTTACTAAGAACCTATGTAATAAATATTCTACTAGGCACTTTGTAAACATCATCTCCAGCCCACCAAAGGCAGACTTTATTACCTTCATTACAGTAGATTAACCTGATGTTAAAAGTGATTAGTAAACATCTTAAGGTCACATGAGTAGTTCTGACTAGGCCTAACCTCTATGATTTTTCACAACCCTTCTTTGCTTTGATTGAACAACAATAGCCAAAGTCCTTTTATTCTTAAATGGTCCAACCAAATGCCAGCATCTTTGCATAGGCTGAATTCTGAACACCAATTTCTACTTTATTCCTCTGGGAACAGAAACCAGCAAGAAAGCAGCAACCATCTGTCACTACTGAGCTTGCAAGGAAAAACTTTTCTCCATCCAAAGTCCAAGATAAAGAAATTCACTGAGTGCCACCCACATTACACAATCCTCCCACCCAGGTGTCCATTTACATGCCCAGAAGTCATTTTAATTGCAAATTAGAGGTCACCCCTGATAATACAGTCCTCCTATTCCAATCTCGGGGCACTCTGGTCCCCAAAGTCATTAGTGCAAACTTGTTTCAATTGCTTTTGACTCTGCCTGCACACATAGATTTCTCTGTGGAGACCTCTGCTATAACAAGCTTCTGCTCCCCACACATAGACTGTTGCTAAGGAGAGAGTTCTGCTTCTAATTACTACAGTACCTGAAATTCTTCTGTAATCACTACCAGTCCTTTCCTTAACATCAAGAGTCCCTTTCTGCCTACAACTGTAACTTCTGCTTTTTTGCACCCCTAATCAAAGCTCAGCAGCTTTCATTTGAAGGCATAAGCAATTGACATCCTCTACTATGACTGCAAATTCAAAATTTCAGGGGCCTCTAAGCTTTGAGAAACCCTTGCTGGATATAAAGTGGGTTTGGGTAGAGAAGTAGTTTAGATGTCCTTAAACCAGACTAGTAGTTTAGATGTCCTTAAGCCAGACTAGAAATGCCAGGAACTTTCTCTTTCCCCACAACTTATTTCATCTGGTTCTGAGGAGACAGCCTCCCAATAGACATGTCAGTATGAAAATGGTTGTCGCCGGGCTCGCTGGCTCAGCCTGTAATCTCATGACTTTGGGAGGCTGAGGTGAGTGGATTGCCTGAGCCCGGGGGGTTCGAGACCCGCCTGGGCAGGGAAGCCTCATCTCTACAATAAATAAAAAAAATCAGTTGGGCGTGGTAGCGCATGCCTGTAATTCTGGCTACTTAGAAGGCTGAGGCAGAAGGATCGCCGGAGCCCAGCAGGTCGAGGCTGCGGTGGCCGGGAGCGGCCACTGTGCCCCAGTCTGGGCGACAGAGTGAGACTCCAACTCAAAAAAAAAAAAAGAAAGAAAATGGTTGTCTGCATCAGAAAAAATTTCAAGCTAACTTCATCTCCAAAATTCCCTTGTATCCCAAAGCAGTAAATCCCTCCCCCAGGTATGGTTTTGTCCCTCCAGTCAAGTAAGATGAATTGTGAAACAAATTGGCTGAGGCTGTATTGGTTAGGCTTCTCCAGAGAAGCAGAACCAACAGGATACAGAGATGTATACAACAGGAGACTTATTATAAGAATTGGCTCACACAATTATGGAGGCTGAGAAATCCCACAATCTGCTGGAAAACCAGAAAAGTTGGGGCCATAATTCACTATGAGTTCAAGGTCTGAGAATGGGGTTTGGGGGCTGATGGTTTCCCAGTCTAAGTCAGAAAGCCCAAGAACTAGGAGTACCGATGTCCAGGGGCAAGATAAGATGGACGTCTCAACTCAAGTAGAGAGAGAAGAATTCACACTTCCTCCACCTTTATGTTCTATTCAGGCCCTCAATAAACTGTTGGTGATGGCTGCCTACATTGATGGGGACTCTCTTCTTTTACCCAGTGTAAAAATGCATATGCTAATCTCTTTCAGAAACACCCTCATAGACACACCCAGAAATCTGGGCACCCTCTAGCCCACCAGAGTGCTCTTGCTCTTCAAAGCATGCCCAGGGACCAGCAGCATCTGCATCCTAGATGCAGCATCTGCATCATAGATTGTGTTAGAAACACAATCTGCATTTTAACACCATCTCTAGGTGACTCATATTCACATTAAAGTGTGATAAGCCCCAATTCAAGACAGCTGAAAAGAATGAGGGGTGAGTTCCAAATAACCAGGCAGTTGATGCAAGCTGAAGTTTATCATTTAACTCCTGGTATGCTGGTAATTGTTGGACTTTGTTTTTAAGTCTATTTCTCTAGCCTAGAAATAAAACAGTTTCCAGAGAGAAATCAAACTTCTTAATGTGATCCTAAAATCCCACCATGTCTTCACTTATCAAAATAAAAATTTACGCTCTGTGATTCATTGCTTACTGCACAGAGAGAAACACAAAGTACAAAAAGAATTTTGCAAAAGAGCATGAGGATATGGCATGAAATAACTGCTAGACAAGCAAATGGCTTCTCATAATTAACAAACCCTTTGTATTTTTTTTGATCACTGCAAATTCCATTAAAATGACTTATGAGAAACGCAACTGTATTAAATAACTGCATCAGTTTGAATTGAAGAAAGAAAATAATAGTTTGATTTTAAAGCTATCTGAAACTGTTTTACAGAAAAAAAGTAGCTAATATTTCCAGTGATTTTGTGCTGGAAAATACATTTGTAAAATACAAACATTTAAGTATTCGACAAAATGAGTCAATATGGAGTCATTTTATCATAAACAACACTCCACATTGTCGTTACAAAAAATAAGTTAGAATAACGTTTTTTAATATGAAAATTTATATTTTATTTCAAAATTCCCCTCAAGGAGTCATTTCTTCATAATCATTTGGTTGTTTTAAAACATACATACATATCAAGTTAACAATGTACATGTACAAAAAGAATAATAACTTTCACTTACAAAAAAATCATGTTTAAAGACACTATATCCCACACTTTAAAGAAGACTAACTGTGCTTTTGAAATTTTTAATATTCTGATTATTATAGGTCTATGACTGAGAAAAGATGCCACAATGTAAGAACACCAGCAACCAAATGACCAAACACTATCTCAAAGTTACAATGCTTTCAAGACTATAAACAACTCTTAAAGATCACAATACATCTTCATCTTTTGTCTATTATATATTTGCTATCTCATGTTGAAATTTGATCCCCACTGTTGGAGGTGGGGCTTAATGAGAGATATATGGGTCACGAGGGCAGATCCTTCAATAATGGTTTGGCACCATCCTCAAGGTAATGAGTGAGTTCTTGCTCTATTAGTTCACTAGAGAGCTGATTGTAAAAAAGAACCTGGTATCTTTCCTCACTTCCTCTCTTGCCATGTGTTCTCTATAGTATATTCTATACTTTCTCCCAGAGGCCCCCAGTGGGATTGGGCCCCAGTTGCACATAGTAGTGGCCTCTATAAAAACACACTATTTACTGGCCTCCTTTGTTTATTTGTCTCGCTTTCCTTCTCTCCTAACAGCATTTGCTAAGGTCATCTTTCTAATATGTCACCTGCACACAAATCTTTGTCATGAAAACCCAAATTAAGATACCACCTATCCCCAGTTTCTAGCACAGAGCCCTGCACATGGTAAGTGCTCAATAAATATTGTTGAATGAACAAATGAACATTCATAGTTAACCTTAACCTTGACAATGATCTTGATCAAGAAGCCTTTTGTGTCTCACTAGGAGGCTTGCTTTATAGACAGATGATTAGCTACTGTTTCCAACTAGAACATAGATTCTGAGGAAGGCCTAAGATCTGAATAGCCTTCTTGTGGGGAACAGTACTAATTGTAAGAGTCATTCTTCTGTTGATATTCTAGAGTAGCACCTCCATCTAGAAATACATTACTTTCTTTAAGTCAATGGACAGATGCTCCAAATCTTAAACCCTTAATTATAGCTTATAAAGAACTGTCATTAGAATATCATTAAAAGTTGCCTGTAAATAGCCTCCAAATGTAAAATCTTTGCACTTCTGTCGCTTCCCCTAGACACTCTGAAGTCAAGAACGGGGGCTAACTGTTAGGATCAGGACCAGCTACATAAATAAGAATTTCAAGACAGTGACAGCAGAGCTTTAAACCAAACACAGGACTCTTCTGAGTCCAGTACCCTGGGCAACTGCACAGGTCACACGCCCATGAAGCTGGCCCTGCCAAGAACTCATCAAGAACAAACTGTCAAAGACCTACTAAAATACCTCCCTTGGCACTGATTATTTTAAAAGAAAAGAGAAACAGCAATGTCCTCTTTTATTTGAGATTAAGTCATCATGAGACTATACAAAAGAAAGGTGTGTGGGCAGCACTTTAGAGCAGTTCTGCTCACATCACCTCAGACTTCCCAAACCCCCATGGAATCAATCATGGTGCACAGCTCCCTGCTGCCTGCTCAATGGTTCACCCTGCAAAGAACACCACAGCTGCAATTACCTTGTTGAGTCCCACTGTTTAAACACACAATTATATAACTGAAAGAGATAGAAAGCCTCCTTTTAGATGCCAGAGGATGCAAAAGGTTTCAGGATCTATTTCAAGAAAATCCATTCAGGTTAATCACTCAGTGGTCTGGTGCTGGCACAGTAAAAAAGTCAGCAGGGCTTGGCAGAAAAATAGAAGAGGAATGAAATGGCCTGCTAGTGCCATACCTAAGTTCCAAGGATGTGTACATTTGAGGGAACCTAAAGATTGAAGTGATGTCTGGACACAGCTGTGACCACAAGCAGACCAAATGAGGTATTTCCTGGAGAGATATGTCCAAGATTGGCAAATAGTTTAGAGCCATCTATATCTTTGAGATACTTAATACATCTGGGGAGAACTGAGTTGGCACAGAGAAGCAATATGTATATTGTAGATGCCTAAATAAGATACCCAGGGTGTATTTCCAAACCAAACTGACCACAGACCATTGATTTTCCAGGCAACTGGTAGGACTAGGTATCAACAGGACAAGCTTTGAGAAACAGCAACTTAGAGCTCATTTAAAATCCAACCACCCATAACCCCTATTTACTGATTGTCTTAGTCTATTCATGCAGCTATAACAAAATATCACAGTGATATAAGTGATCAGAATTTAGATATTTTGAATGATGAGTAATGAGGATTTGCTGACAACAACAGAAATAATAATAGAAATGTATTTATTCACAGTTTTGGAGGATGGGAAGTCCAGGATCAAGGAGCCAGCAGATTCAGTGTCTGGTGAAGGCCCGGTCTCTGCTTCTAGATGGCACCTTGAACACAGTGTACTTACATGGTAGAAAGAAAAAAAGGGCCTAGAGCTCTTGCCAGCACATTTATAAGGTCACTAATCCCATTCACGAGGGCTCTGCTATCATGACTTAATCATCTTCTAAAGGCCATATCTCTTAACACCCTCACACTGAGGTTTTAAGTACCATCATATGAATTTTGAACAGACATATACATTCAAACCACAACCCTGATATCCCAGGTGGTTTGTTGTACTACTGCATACAGAATAGTTCCTAAGGTTTACGCTTATGTTCAATCCTGCTATAAAATGCAAAAGAAATGACCATCTCTTTTGGAAATGTTAGTATTTAGTAGAATTACATTTCATGAAAAGTTACTCTGCCAAATTAAGCTCCATAGGGTATCAGATACCGTACTATTAACCCCAGCTGGAGGATCCTGGAACCATATCAAATCACTTGAAAGTATATTGAGAAGTAGAGGGTTACTCATACATTTCTGGATTAAAATCCCAGTAGTGTTTGTTACAGGTTGTGTGATTTTGGGCAATTAACTAATCTCCTTGAGCTTCAGTGTCCTATTTAAAAGGAGAGTGTGCCCAGCTTAAAAGGAGAGTGTGCCCAACTCTCAGAGTTAGTGAGGGAGAAAACAGAACAGTCAGTGTTCTCAATTATATGTTCAAACCAAATCTTGATGTCCCCCCAGAAACCTGCACCTCACCTGCCTCCTCCCTGCTGGGCTCATGTCCTAGTATTTTTGACTCCTCTTTTACACCCAGTATCTAGTCTGTCAGCAAATCCTTATGGCTCATCATTCAAAATATCCAAATTCTGATCACTCCTCATCAATCCCAGCCAACCCTAGTCTGCTTTTAGGCACTCTTTTATCCTAAATAAATGTTTACTAATTTTCTTCCCTGTTCCTACCTTTCTCCCCTTTAAGTTTATTCTCAACACAGCAGCCAAAGGACCCTTGTTAAAACGAATCACTAAGAGTAACAGTCTTTACTTTGATCTAGAACAATGGTTCTCAACCAAATGTGATTTTGTCCCTCAGAAGACATTTGGCAGTGTCTGGGGGCACTGTTAAATGTTACAACTTGGGGGCAGGTATGTGCTATGGTTTGAATATGTGTGCCCACAATTCATGTTGAAATGCAATCCCCGATGCAACAGTATTAGGAGGTGGGTCCATTAGGAGGTATCTGGACCACGAGGGTTATGCCCTCATAAATGGGATTAGTGCCTTTATAAAAGGGCTGAGGGGAAACCAGTGGGGGCCTTTTGCCCTTCCAACTTTTGCCATGTGAGAATACAGCAACAAGGTGCCATCATTGAAGCAAAGAGCCTTCCCCAGACATTGAGTCTGCTGGTGCTTGGATCTTGGACTTTCAAGCCTCCAAAACTATAAGAAATAAACTTTTGTTGTTTACTTATTTTTCATATTGAATTTTATTTTCTTATAGAGATATGGGGTACAAGTAAGGATTAAGTATACAAGTAGGCTGCTGCAGGCAAAGTTTGGGCCTCCACTGGCTCTCACTCCCACCACAATGAATAATTGCCCAGCTCAACAAATCACTAGTGCTATGAGAAGAACCTGAAGGGGTCTGAATTCCCATCACCACCTCTGTGAATCATCTAGTCTTTTTTTTTTTTTTTTTTGAGTTGGAGTCTCACTCTGTCACCCAGACTGGAGTGCAGCGGCCGCTCCCGGCCACCGCAGCCTCGACCTGCTGGGCTCCGGCGATCCTTCCACCTCAGCCTTCCAAGTACCTGGAACTACAGGTGTGCGCTACCACACCCAGCTGATTTTTTTTTTTTAATTTATTGTAGAGATGAGGTCTCGCCTGCCCAGGCGGGTCTCGAACCCGCGGGTTCAGGTAATCCACTCACCTCAGCCTCCCAAAGGCGTGGGATTACAAGCTGAGCCACCTAGCCGGGCTAATCATCTAGTCTTAATTCCTCAACCCTTTCCAAGCTGAAGAGTAGTGTCCTCACTATTCCTTGCACATGACAAGTGACTCTCACACAAGGCCCTTGTTCCCTCTGCCTAGAATGTTCTTCCTTTCCTGTAGATCCCATATGATCCATAATTTCACCACCTTCAGGCCTCTACCAATCACCTTATTTTTTTTTTTTTGAGTTGGAGTCTCACTCTGTCGCCCAGACTGGAGTGCAGTGGCCGCTCCCGGTCACCGCAACCTCGACCTGCTCGGCTCTGGCGATCCTTCCGCCTCAGCCTTCCAAGTAGCCGGAATTACAGGTGCGTGCTACCGCACCCAGCTGATTTTTTGATTTATTGTAGAGATGAGGTCTCGCTGCCCAGGTGGGTCTCGAACCCGCGGGCTTAGGCAATTCACTCACCTCAGCCTCCCAAAGGCGCGGGATTACAGGCTGAGCCACCGAGCCAGGCTCAATCACCTTATTTTAAGTTACAGTTTCCCGCACTCTCCATACTCCTTCCCTTGCTTAATTTTTCTGCATCACACATTACCATCGGGCATGCTTGTCTTTTTACTTGTTCATCTACCTCCACCCTCTGGAATGTAAGCTCCATGAAGACAGAGTTTTTGTTTATTCATATTATACACTTGCCACATAGCAGGCACTCAGTAAGTATTTGCTGAAATGAATGAAGTAATGTATGAATGTTACCTTCTAGGTGTACATGAATTATGGTTGGGAGAAAATTTCTAGTTTAACTGAGACATTTATTACCAGGGCCATATTCATAAGCTGTTCTCTATTAAAACAGAAAGAGTCATATGAATAATTCCTAAATTGACTTCAAATGTTATCATGTAAAATACACAGAGAATAGTAAGAGGAACCTGGACCACCCACCCTTGGTAACTATACATTTTCCAAACTAAAACTCAGTGTGTGTCGTTGGAAAAATATTAATATAATTTTCAGAAGTTAAAGGGACAGAATATTTGAAAATAAAAACAGCTCTAGAAACCGAGCTATACAATAGTTTTATTTCCAGATTCCCTCTAACCAGTAATATTTCATGGTTCTATGAAATGCTTACTGAACCTGTACATAGCTAAGTTTTATTCATGGAGTCAGAAGTAACAATAAAAAGATGCAATGCAATCCTCAGCCTTCAAGAGTTTACAGTCTGGCATGGAGATAGCTGTGTGTTGAAATGAACTGAAGCACACCACAAAAACAGAAGGCAGAAGAGTGAGCTTCAGTGTTAAAGAAGGAACACAGAAAGTACAATTAGGATCCTCAGCAGAGGGGTGGGGAAGTTTGGGAACAGGGGGTGGTTCGGGTGCTTCTTGAAGAGAACATGGTATGCTGTGTTTTGGAAGTGGCAAGTTGGGAAGTCAGGAAGCAAGTAAAAGGGTCACTATGGCCAGAGCACAGTGGTCTGAGTGCCTGAGGCAGGAACCACACTCAGAGGCAGCAGTGATGGTTTCATTTCTCTCGGTTTTCCTGTACCTTCCCAGAAGGGAGCTTGACTGGAAGAAAAGGACCTGATTTAGATGAACGGGCTGGGGAAAGAAGCACAAGATAACGAATTCCAGCTAGAAGTAGAAGGAAGCTCCCAAGAGACATGAGAAGTCAGTCTGCAAAGACAGCCTGGGCCATCCCATGGGAAACAGAAGAGGGCAGTGGATCTCCTGGCACAGGGCAAACTGTGTGAGTTGTCCCACACCCAGAAGGCATAAAATAGTCAGACAGGAGGACAGAGAAGTGAGCTCACTAGATGCCACGACCTCAGGGACTAATCAAACCACTTCACACATTACAATGCCCAATGTTTTTACTGATTGTATCAGTTGATTTCAGAGAAGTGAAATCAAAAGTACATGATTATTTTTCCACATATGTTAGAGTAGCCCTTTCCTGAAAAGAGCCTCACCCCTGTTAAAAACTTCTAAAAATCAAATGGAAGTTTCTAGAATGGGTTAGCAGAGACGAATATGTCATTAACAAAACAAAACAATCAGAATGGGTTTTGACAAACACTATTTTTTTGAAACTTTTGTTTGACTCTTATCTCATGAGTAGATATGTACAATGTGAATTCTGAAATCCATACAACAAGAGATGGCTCTACAATTTGTTAAATCTGATTGTAAAAAGCAGGCATCTGTGGTCAAGTGTCCATCCATCACCCCTGCACAAGCATTCATTTATTCAACAAATATTTACTGAATCCTTGCTATATATCATGCACTTTTCTAAGTGGATGGGGCACATCATTAAACAAATCAAAGCTGCCACCACCACAATACTTCCATTTGAGAGATGGGTAGAGAGCAAACACTAAACATGATAATTACTTAAATTATATTATAAGGGAAAGGTGGTAAGTGCTATGGAAAAAGGAGAAAAAATAGAGAAGAGGCTAGGGGTTAATAAGAAGGTTGGGTAAGAAGGTTGGGTTTATTATTAAACAAAGACTTAAAGAGACAAGGAGATAAGCCATGTGGATATGTGGGAGGGAGGGAAGAATCACTAAGAGAGGAAACAGACATAGCAAAGCCCTCAAAATGAGAGAGCAGAACAGCAGGGAAGCCACTGTGACTAAGCACAAGGAGCTAGAGATGAGGGTATGCAGGTAAGGAGGAAGAGAATCACATAGGTTTGGTGGGCCATGGTGAAGACTCCAGCTTCTGTGCCAGTGAGATGAGGATAAGTACCCCCTGGAGGGTTGTGTAGAGAGGCTCAGGATCTGACTTATGCTTGGTGGGTCACACTGGGTTCTGAATGCAGAAAAGACTGCAGGGAAGAACAAGAATGGAAGAAAAGAGATCAGTAATTCTGATGAAGGAGACTTGGCTCAGGCCAGGGTGACAGCAACAGAACTGGTGAAAAGAAGGAGGATACCTGTCGAAGGCAGAGCAAACAGGACTTATCAACATACCATGTGTGAGTGTGAATGAAAGAGAGGAGCACAGGATGATTCTAAGAATAAGACTAAATAATATGCCTTCTAAGTTCAATATAAACACAAAAATATCTCTAGAAAATGTTATCACTCAGTCAAACACTAGGTTTCTATTCTGCATCTTCTGTTTAATAGGGGTTTCTATCCCAGGGAGCTTGCCCCCCAAAAGCAAAGTGTATTCAAGTTTCACCTAGGTACGTTTCTATCTGAACAGAAAAACTAAATCAGTCTGCAGTAAGAAAAGCATTACATCAATTATTGTAACTAGTAAGATACTGTTTTTGCTCATAAAAACAAGGCCTAGATGGGAAAGTTGCTTGAGTCCAGGAGTTCAAGCTACGATCATGCCACTGCCCTAAAAAAATAAAATAAAGTTAATTACCTGGCAGCTCATGAATTGGTTCATATTATTTCTTTAAAAGTCAGCCAGTTAAATAAAAAAATTGCTGTCTCCCAATCACAAAAAAATCAAATTTTTAGTGTTTTTGTGTTTGTTTTGCTTTTTTGAGGCAGGACCCTCGAATAGTTTATTTTGATACTAATTTAAATTTTAAAACACAACATAAAACCTAAGTTCATCATAGGTTTTGATGAAACTATCAATCTTAATCATTTCTAGAACTGAAGAAGTCATGGATGGCTTCCCAAATATAGTATCTTCAGTAGCATTGTAAATGTTTCACCTAGAACTTCAAAGGAAGTGCTTTCTAAGGTGCAGAAGGTATTCACCAAAAACCACCCTGAGAGCATTCTGAGCCAAATAAAGCAAACTACTCAAGTGAAACAGGAAAAATCCAACTGAAATAAATAAAGTCATGAAAGAAAATAACGGGTATTAATTCCTATTCTACTTTTTTCCCCATAGCCATAATACCATGGGATCATCTTTGACCAAGAATCACCTGCAGAATCATTCCAGAAGATGCTGAGAGTTTAAGAGTCAAGGCAGGAAAGAGGATCCCTTCAACCTTCAATTTCATTCCTTCTTTGAAATTTCTCATATTCTGGTATATTCCGGTAGCCTTAGATTTTTAAAATTAATTTTGCCTCTTTTAAAGAAAACATAACCAAAAAAAATCTGAACTTGCAAAAAATGAGAAGACAAGAAGATATTTATATTGAAGCAGAGTCTTCAGTTTACAAGTATATTTTCTACATTGGTTTAGGGATCTTCTTAATACCTTCATAGATGAATTCACTTGTCTTTAGTTAGAAAGACAAGGTTATAAATATATTACAACAAGCCACATGAAACTGTTAACATTCAACCATTTTGTGAGATTCTATTTTCCCTAGTTCAATTTGCCTACCACTTTAAACATCGCAATACAGTATTTCCAAAAACTATTTAAAAACACTTAAAAATGACTCATCACTCTAATTCCAGCTATAATACAACAAAGTTAAAAATAATGATTAGATTAGATGGGCATTGTTACCTAAATAAATACCTCCAGCTGGATAGTCTTTTCTGATCCTCTCCGAAACTTAATTTTAACAATAGAACAGATCTTCTCTCATACCTGTGGTCACAGGAAGGAATATCTACATCTTCTGAGGTATTACAGCCCTTCCCCCATGCCCGCTGCTCTGCCTTGTTTTAGAGCTGCACCTCTGTCTTATGTGGAGGAGCCCACCAGACGAGTCACCATTTCCTCCTCCACGGCACTAGCTGAAGGAGGGAGGGAAATGTTTAGCAACTGTGTAGTGGGCAATGGGCTTAGTGACCCAAATTGGAGTTACCCGGTTATGCTCAGGGGCAGCCTGGCTGATACACAAACACTTTTCACCGCATGAGTGGGCCCCCAGCTCTCCTGGGCTGTAAGAGGCTCTCAGACTAGAGAGTTAGAGGAAACCCAGGAGACCACTTGTGTGTGGACAACATGCTCCTGGGGCAGGGGAGATTTAAAACTGTCCTCTCGCGGTAGTTTAATAGACAAATAGATTCTTCCTGGTTTTGCTGAGAGGGAGAGTTTGACTCTCTGACCCCTGCTGAAAGGCATATTGAGTCCCACAGTCTACACCTAGTGAGAGCTTCAGGCCCTGTTAAACATAGTCTTCCTTGTAAATATGATGGAAAAGGAACAATTAGATGTGACTAAAAGTGAATGGGTATTTCTTACTTTTCCTTCACATGACCCCAAAACTGTTGCTGCTGGTAGCACCTCAGAGGAAAGGCAGGACTCAGGTGAGACAGCCAAGAAAACAGATACACCGAGCAGCTTCTTAGCCTGTCAGTGGAGGGTCAGTTTCAGCACTAGATGACCAACTAGTCCCCATGTGAAAGCTGAAAGCCCCATATCCCAGGAGCCTGTCTGTCCGAGGCAAATAGAGGTGGCTAGTCACCCCATAATGAAAGCTCATTTATTGGCTTCGCCAGCTCAATCCCTGCCCCTCAATCTCCACCTTTGCCAGAAGCTTCCTGTCACTTGCTATTACAACCCCGCCACTTGTTAAGGTGGCAAAGAAGCCTGTAAATCACCCTGCTATTCACTCAATAAATACCACAGATGCATCTTTTTTAATAAGCTATGGGTGCCCAGCTTGCTGGGGCTTGGGTTAGGCTCAGGGATGATGAGGCAAATTCCCATCAACCTTCACTTTTAGACAAAAAAGGAAGAACAAGCCTCCCTTAAGTATTTCAGTCTGGCATAATGGGTAGTTACCAGTCCGGTGAACTTTATTTTTTATTATTTTTTCAATTTTAAGTATGTGGGGTACAATTCAGGATTAGATATACAAATGACCATTGTAGAGGTAAAGTTTGGGCTTCACTTTGGTCCCCACTTCACTTGGTTTGAGATCATACACCCTGATTGATGATGTATGAACCTCCCACTACTGCCAATCCCTTTTTATAGTATTATGATAAATGTTCAGGGTCCAATTATGAGTGAGAACATGTGGTACACAGTTTTTTTTGTTTCTTTAATAGATATCTGAGTATTGTAAATTCTAAATCCATCCAAGTTGCTATAAAATTCATAATTTTGTCCTTCTTTATGGCTGCATAATATTCCATATATATATACACACACATCTTTTTATCCAGTTCACTTTTGATGGGCAGCACAGTTGGTTCCATGTTTTTGCTATTGTGAATAAGGCTGCAATAAACATGTGTATGCAGGTAACTTTTTCACAGAGTGATTTGAGTTCCTTCAGGTATATTCCCAGAAGGAGACTTACTGGGTCATATGACAGGTCAATTTTTAGGTCTTTTAGGAATCGCCACACTGTTTTCCGCAGAGGTTGTACTAGTTTACACTCCCACCAACAATGTAGAAGTGTTCCCTTTTCCCCTCATCCTCTCTAGCATTTGTAGTTTTTTGAGTTACTGATAATGGCCATCCTGATGAGTTACATGGAATCTCAGTATTGTTTTAATTTGCATTTCTTTGATGACTAGTGAGGCTGAACATTTTTTCATGTATCTGTTAGCTGACTGTATTTCTTCTTTCGAGAAGTATCTATTCACATCATTTGCCCACTTTTTAACAGAGCTGTTTGTTTTTTTCTTTTTGGCAAATTTGAGTTCCTTTTTGATACTCGATGCTAGGCATTTGTCAGATACACAGTAGACAAATATTTTTTCCCATTCTGTGCACTTTCTCCCCACTTTCTTGATGGTTTCTTTTGTTTTGCAGAAACTTGTCAGTTTGATGAGGTGCCACTTGTCAATCTTGTCTCTTATAGCATGGGCACTTGGGGTTTTGATCAGGAATTGGTTGCCAGTTCCAATTTCCATAGGGGTGTCTCAGGCATTTTCTAAGGTTCTTATAATTTGAGGTTTTAAGTTTAGGTCTTTGATCCATTTAGAGCTAATTTTTGTGTATGGTAATAGGTAGGGGTCTTGTTTTAATTTTCTGCATGTGGTCAGCCAGTTTTCCCAGCACTATTTACTGAATAAGTTCTCCACTCCCCAGTGGTTGTTAGTGGAGGTTTTGTCAAAGATTAGTTGGTTGAGAAATTGAAGTTTTGCTTCTAGAATCTCTATCCTATTGCACTGGTCTATATACCTGTTCTTGTACCAATAACAGGCTGTTTTGATTATTGTAGTCTTATAATAAAGTTTAAAGTCTGAAAGTGTGATACCTCCTGCTTTGTTTCTGTAGCTAAAAATTGTTTTAGATATTCATGGTCATTTATGTTCCCATATGAATTTCTGTACTGCAGTTTCTAGGTCTGAGAAGAATGATGTTGGTAACTTAAAGGGTATTGCATTAAAGCTATAGATTGCCTTGGGTAGGACAGACATCTTAAAAATGTTGATTCTTCCAATCCATGAGTATGGAATATTTTTCCATTTGTTTGTGTAATCTTTGATTTCTTTGAGCAGTGTTTTATGGTTTTTGTTGTAAAGGTCTTCACTTCTCTGGTTGGGAAGATACTGAGGTATTTTATTTTTTTGCTGTTGCTATTGTGAATGGGATTGTGCTTTTTATTTGCTTCTCTGCCTGTTTGTTGTTGTTGTATAAGAATGTGACTGTCTTTTGCATGTTGATTTTGCACTGAAATTTTGCCAAAGTTCTTTATCAGTGCAAGAAGGTTTCTTCCATATTCTCTTGGATTTTCAGGATATAGAATCATATCATCAGAAAAGAGGGATAACTTGACTTCCTCTTTTACTATTTGGATACCCCTGATTTTCTTCTCTTGTCTGATTGCTGTAGCTAGGACTTCTGACTATGTTGAGTGGGGGGATAAAAGTGGGCATCCTTGTCTTATTCCAGTTTTCAGGGGAAATGCTTTCAATTTCTGTCCATTTAACAATATGTTGACTGTGGGTTTATCATAGATGGTTCTTACTATTTTGAGATATGTTCCCTGTATGCCTAGGTGTTCAAAGGTTTTTAACAAGAAGGGATGTTGGATTTTATTGAAAGCTTTTTCTGCATCTAATGATACAATCATGTGATTCTTATTTTTACATCTGATGATGTATTTAATTACATTTATTGTCTTGCAGATGTTGAACCAGACTTGCATCCTGGGAAAGCCTACTTGGTCATGGTGGATGATTTTTGAGATGTGTCATTGGATCTGATTTGCTAAAATTGTGTTGAGCATTTTTGCATCTATGTTCATCAGGGATATTGGCCTATAGTTCTCTTTCTTTGTTGGATTTCTGCCTGGTTTAGGTATCAATGTGATGTTTGCTTCATAAAATGATTTGGGGAGGGTTCCATCTTTCTCGATTGCTTGAAATACTTTCAGTAGGATTGGTATCCACTCCTCCTTGTATGTTTTGTAGAACTGGATAAATGTTTGGTCCAGGATTTTTGTTTTTTTTAGGTCATTTTCATATTTTGGAGCAGATTTCCTGCGTGGTTATTAGTCTATTTAATGTCTCCATATCTTCTTGTTGCAACCTGGGAGGTTGTGTGATGTCAAAAAGTCCTCTATTTCATTTAGGTTTTCCAGTTTTCTTCCATACAGGTGTGCATAATAATCTTTGATGATGTCTGTATTTTGGGGGGTCCGTTGTGATTTGACCTTTTGTATTTCTGATTGTGTGTATTAAGGCTTTTTCTTGGTCAGTTTGGCTAGGGGTCTATCAATCTTGTTTATCCTTTCAACAAACCTGCTTTTTGTTTCATTGATTTTTCTCTGTGATATTTTTGTCTTCTGTGTCCTGGATTTGGGTTTTTACTTTGGTAATCTGGATTCTTCTGCTGAAGTTAGGTTTTTGGCAGTCTTGTCTTTCCAGCTCCCTTAGGTGATTTGTTAGGCTGTTAACTTGTGATCTTTCCTTTTTTTTTTTGGATGTGTGTTCATAAAGAAATGAATACCCCTCTCAGTTCTGTTTTCATAGCATCCAAAAGGTTTTGGTAAGATGTGTCCTTATTTTCATGTTTCCAGACATCTTTTAATTTCTGCTTTGATTTCCATGTTGACCAGGAGTTCTTCAGCATCATGTTGTTTAGTGTCCATGTTGTGAGTTTTGGGGGATCTTTGTTGGTGTTGATATTTACTTTTATTCCATTGTGATCTGAGAAGGTACACGGCAGTATTTCAATCTCATGGAATTTGTTTATACTTGATTTATTGCCACAGATATGGTCAGTCTTGGAGTATGTTTCATACAGTGATGAATAGAAAGTATATTCCATTGTTGTTGGGTGGAGTTTTCTGTAGGTATCCATTAAGTTCATGTGGTTAAGTGTCAAGGTGAGGTTCCAGATCTCCTTGTTGATTTTTTGCCTCGATGATCTATTTAGGGTTGTTAGTGTTTAAGTCCCCAGCTATGATAGTGTTAGCATCAAGGTCTTTTTTTAGTTTACCTAGAAGCTGCTATATAAAAGTTGGTGCTCCTATGTTGGATGCATATATGTTTAAGATGGATATTTCTTGTTGATGGATTGAAACTTTTATCATCATATAGTGACCTTCTGTATCTTTCTAAATTTTTGATGGCTTAAAGGATATTTTGTCTGATATTAAGATCAAGACTCCTGCTTTCTTTTGTGTTCCATTTGCCTGAAAATTTGTTTTCCATCCTCTAACTTTGAGTCTGTGAGTGTACATTCTGGTGAGATGAGTCTCCTGTAGACAGCATATTGTTGCATCATGTTTTTCAATCTCATTTGCCATTCTATCCCTTTTCAGTGGTGCATTCATGTTCAGGCTAATTATTGAGATGTGAGAGTCTATCCCTGTCATGAGGTTCTTATAGAGTTTGTTGTCGTTGTTTGTTTGTTTATTTGTTTGTTGGTTTTCTTTTGATTTGGGAGTTGATAATATGTTTGTGTTTTCAATCTCTTCTCTGCATTCTTGGGAAGACCTGGTCTGAAAGTGGCATAAACTCTTAGGGATTGAATGTCTAAGAAGGATTTTAACTCTCCATTGCTGATGAAACTTAGCTTAGCTGAGTAGGAAATTCTTGGTTGAAATTGTTTATCTTTGAGAACTTTGAAGATTGGACTCCAGTCTCTCCTAGTCTGTAGTGTTTCTTAGATAAGACTGCTGCTATTCTAATTGGTCTTCCCCAGTAGGGAGTCTGACCTTTCTCTCTCACTGTCTTTAGGATTTTTTATTTTATACCTACTTTGTTTAAGCAAATTTCTGTATATCTAGGAGTTTAACTTCTCATTTGATGTCTTGCAGGGGTTCTCTGAATCTCATGTGTTCTAAGAGTCACATCTCTGATGAGATGAGGGATGTTTTCTTGGATAATTTCATAGACTGTTTATTTCAGGGTGACCTCTGTCTCTCTATCTGCCTCAGGAATGCCAATTAAGCATAGGTTCAGGCTCTTGATATAAACACACATCTCTTGGAGGCTTTGTTCTATCTTCTTAAGCCTGCATTCTATGTTTTTAACAGTTTGAGTTTGTTCCATATTTTGGTCCTTAAACTCTGATTTTTTTTTTTCCCTTGGTTAATTCTGCTTTCCATGCTTATCAGCTTGTTATTTATTTCTTTTACTGTATTCTTTAGTGACATCATCTCAGTTATCAACTGCTTCATTCTTTCCTTTTGTCTCTCCTCAGTTCTATTCATTCTCTCTATTACTATCTTGATATATGGCTTTGTGGTTTGAGACCAGTCATTCTGGGGGCTCTTCATTGGTTTGAGTTCTGAAGTCTGTATTCTCAGGTGCTGTCTTCCCAGGAGTCTGTGGGGGTACCTATATTCTTCTTTTGGCTCTTCTTCATTAATGATGGTTTTCCTCCCCCTTTTCCCCCTTCTTTAATTCTGTTGTTTGGGAATAGTTTTTACTTCTGTTTGGTCAATCTCCTATACTTCCTTATGTAGATTCTCTATGTTTGTTCAATTTTGAAGCTAGAGTGGGGATGAGAGTGTTGTGCTTTCTACAGTTTTGAGATTTGATTAATGTGTGATGGGGAAGCTGTGATTCAGAAGCTCTCTGCAGATCACAGTATCCACTGACTAGTGTGTGGGCCACCTGGAACCCAGTTCCCTCCACCTTATGATGTGTCCATGTGGTGGGGGCATATGTAGGGTCCCTGAAAGCAAAATGAAATAAGAAAAAGGATGGACAAAGGAAGAAGGGAGATGAAAGGAAGATAGAGAGAGAGAAGAAGGAGGAAAACAGACAGGCACACCAACTCATGAATAAACAAAGAAATAAAGAAAAACAAAGCAAACAAAAACATACAAACAAACAAAAAACACTGATGATGATGCCCACTCATCCTCAAAAATACCCATACACAAACAAAAAGACTAAAAAAAGAAAACACCAAAACAAATACAAAAATGGAAGGAAAAAGAGCTCCCTCTGTGGCTGTTTCTGGAGCTTCAGGTTCCTTTCCTTTTTTTTGTTTTCTTTTGTTTTTCTTTTCACTGGTGGGTCCCAAACACTGCTGCCACTTTTGGCTGCTGCTACAGTAGGGAGTAGGCTTCAATCTCCAGCTCTTCCCCTCCAGCCCTTCCCCTCCTCTCTCAGTGCAGGTTGATTGGATTGCTCTCAGTGTGGATCAGAAGCCCCACAGACTGCTAGGGAAGGAGGGTGAATCAGATTCAATCTCACCCCAACTCATCTACTGCTGCTGCCGCTGCCAAGTCTCCTGCTCAGATCAGATGTGTCTGTGCCTGGTCCAACATGGGTTTGGGTCATCTGTCTCTCCTTGTCCACTCCTGAAGTTTTCTCTCTTGGCCAGTGTTGGTACATCCCAGAGGAATGTGGAGATCACCTCTGGGTCTCAAGTTGGAGACTGAACAGAGCTGGGCAGGTCAATGAAGTTCTCTGCCAGTCCCAGGACAGAGAAAATGGTGGTGGTTGGTGTCTCCTCACTGGCGGCCCAGCTCAGCTCCAGATTTCCTCTGGGCACCTTCTCCACACTTCCCCCTGCCAGTTATCAGCTCAGTGCTGCAGGTGATGGCATGGGTCAGGTGCCAGGTACTGAGGAGTAGCTAATCTCTGCTGCCTCCTCCCCAAAAAACCCTGAGGATGGCAGACAATTCTGCATGCTGGAGTCTTCAATCTCAGAACAGTGGTGGGTTGCAGCCACCTCTGGAGGGGAGTTTTGGGTACTTGATCCTGAGTCTCCCTCAGAGGAGCTTTTGCTCACCCACCTATGCATCCCCAAGCACACATACTGTCTTTATGGGCACTTGTCCTTGTGGAGACTCAAACTCGCACCAGTTCTGTCACCATCTGACTTTCCTGCCCAGCCAACTTAAAAGAGTTTATTTAACTTGGAGAGCCCCAGTGCAGGTGACTGATATCACTAGGATGAAGAAGAACTTTTAACTCTTTATTCACTTTAAGTGGCATAAAGCAAGAGTCAGCAGTTAGTTACAAGCACTGCACCTACACCCAAATGACTTTTTAAAACAAGGTAATTTTTATTGCTGTAAAACTACTCCAGCTAATGACCAATTCATTTACACAAAACTTATTTTTTGAATGTTTTTCATGGGCCAGGATATGGTTGAAATGCTGTGTAAAAAAGAACAACAAAACAAAACTACCCTCAACCCTGCTACTCTTGTTACTGATCTGAAAGCAATTCCCTAGATCCCCTTAATACTGATCTTCTTTCTCTCTTTTAGGATACTGTATTAGAGTTATTCTAACAAACTCTGCAGTCAATTATTATACAGCTCATTTTGTTGTCCTATTAAGACTGTTATGAACTGAATGGCTGCGTTTCCCACCCCTCAAAAATTCACATGTGAAAGCCCAATCCCCAGTGTGATGGTATTTGAAGGTGGGGCCTTTGAGTGATAATTAGGGTTAGATGAGTTCAAGAGGGTAGAGCCCCTAATGATAGGATTAATGCCATTATAAAAAAAAAAAGGCAAGAGAAGCAAAGGTTTCTCCCCTATTACTCTCCCTACCCTGGTGCCATATGAGAATATAATGAGAGGGGTGCTATCAGCAAACTAGTATGAGGGCCCACTCCAGACACCAAGAACTGTCCAGACTCTAGAACTGTGAGAAACAAATGTCTGTTGTTTAAGTAACCAGTCTATCATATTGTTACATAAGTCTGAACTGACTAGGAAAGAAACCCAGAAGATATAGGGGGAGAAAAAAATAAACACCTAATCAGACAGCCCTTGAGGAACCATTTGATTGTTGGGCATTATCAAGACTTACTTGGAGGTACACTTTGAGTGGTAATCAATATGGCAAGAGAAAACAATGCTTGGTACCCCGAATCTCATCTGACAGACACCTTGTATCAATTGCAGTCTGTTTGCAGAAATTAATTGGATCAGCACCAGCCTCCCTTGAAAAGACTAATGTGAATAGAATGTTGGCACAGAAGAATAGCACACAGTGCATGAGGCCAAAGACTTTGATGGCCCTTGATAAATAGTAATCTTTAGGGCATTTTTGGTGGTTTCATCTTGGTCATCTATTCAAAGCTTCCTCAAGGTCATAATTTCCATAGAACTTCCCCACAATACAATCAGGCACAACATATGGGGTCTGCAGCTTAAGTGCCTCACTCACAGTGGACTTATCTCCACAAGTCTCACTGTAACAGTTGGCAGGCCCATGTTGGACAACAAGTTCAAGGATATATGCTCAATTATTTCTCAAGTGCTTAGATAATTTTGTTGGAACAAAATTTTTTCAGGGTATTACAGCAACAACTAATCCAGATGGAATCACGTGCCAAACTCCCTCTTAATGAGATAATTCTTAGAAATTCTGGAGACTTTTTCCCTACAAAATTTGCACCCGAAGTCCTTGGACGAGTGAGAATGGGCATGAATATGACCTTCAGCCCTGGGATAAGCTGACAACACTGAAGTTATCTGCATATTCTCTATGCCACATTTGACTGCAGTCTACACCTCAGGTTAGTAGAGTGCCCACAGTTGTGTTAACAGCAGCCACTATATTTAAATTACACTTTGTCTCTTTTGCAGAAGGGGATTTCGATTGGAACACTACTCCTGCTAAGTTGAGTTTGGCATGATGTAGCCCTAAAGAACCGACTTCATCATGCATCTGTCCATACAGCAATCCCATGCTATCACTACTTAACAAATGCTCCACAGAACTCAAGCAGCAGCACCAACTTTATTGGCTGGCTCTACTTGCGAGATTTCAATCTCTGAACAATGAGTACAAGTGTTCATGAGAAGAAGATGCTCTCCACAAAACTAGGAAATACTGAGGAATTTTTAATATGATGAATATTTGGGTCACAAGATTGTTAGGACAATGCATGCTCCTCTTCAGAACCCTCTATTCACTTATTTTGATGCAAAGTGGGAGAGTTCAGCACGGAAATTCCAGGATATATGTTGATTTATGCCTAGCATTTAAGATTTTAACATTCCTAAACAAGGCATTTGAAGCACAGCACACTCTCATGTTTCATAGTAAATGCTATATTTGTATTTTTTCCAACAATTCTAGCAGGTGTTCTCCTTTTCCCCATCAGAGAATAAACTGTACAGGGCAGTGGTGTATTTTGTTTTATTTTCTTTTATCTAAGGCAAATAATTTTAGAATTTTCAAGCTAAAGAGAACTAAGATCATGTATTCAATCTCTAATTTTGAGGAAGAGAACAGAAATGTTGTAAAGAATTGAAAACAAGCTTCAAATAAAGTGTTCCTTCATAGCAGCTCTCATTCACTAAGGCAAGCTTATATGCAGAGAGAATAAAATGCCCACGACTCTAGATTGCAAATCTTTGACACATCTAATTGAATATCAAGCGACTCATCTCCTTTCTCATTGGAAAACCTGGGCACATTTGCTATTAGTTTTCTATTGCTCCTGTAACAAAACTCACAAACTAGTGGCTTTCAACAACACAAATTATCATCTCAGAAGTGCAACATGGGTCTGACAAGATAAAATCAAGATGGGCTTTGTTTCTATCCAGAGGCTCTAGAGAATTACCTCTTTCCTTGTCATCCACAGCTTCTAGAAGCCACCAAATTCCTCAGCTCATGGCCCCATTCCTTTATCTTCAAAGCTAGCAATGGTAAGTCAAGTCTCCAAGTCCCTTTCATGCTCTGGATTCTTCCTGCCATTTCTTCTAATGTCTCAACTTACTTGCACTTTTTTGTACACTTTCACTCTCTTGCTCTCTCCCCTCCTTGACAATAGTCAGTTAAGGTTCTGCACTTTTAAAGACTCACATGATTCTTACCATCTCAAGGTCCTTAAACTTAATCACATCTGCAAAGTTCTTTGTGCCATTTTAGGTAACATTTACAAATTCTAAAGAAGACTTGAGTATCTTTGGGAGACCATTATTCTGCCTACCAAACTTGCCAACCCTTGTGACCCTCACCTCGTTAAACAGTCCCACAATCCATATAGTGACCCAGACAGAAATCTGGGAGACATGAGTTTATCACATCTATTTCTTCTGCTTTTCTTGTAAGTGACTAAATACCATCAACTCCAAATTTTAACTTTGTCATCTACTGGTCCCCACTTCTCTACCCTCTCTGCCCCACCCAAAATTAAGGTCTCATCACCTCCTACAGCAGAAACTTTCAATTGTTTCCCTAAAATTCTTCACCTCATTTTCTTCTTCTGGCACAAGTCTTAAATTTTATCCATTAACCACGCTGTCTGTCTGAGGCCATGTGCTTCAGGAAAAGTGTGTTCAGGCTCAGTTCCAGGGGATGAGTCTTAATTGGTCTAAGCTAGTCTTGATGGTCCCTATGCCCCTTGCCAGTCATTTTTTAATATGAGAGGAATACAGAATCCTTAATAAATTCATTGATCCTCTGAATTAACTAATGCTGGTGTCACTCTTCTTTCAGATTTTTTTGTTAGGTGAGAACCTATCTTGTTGAGTTTTTATAATATTACTTGGTACTAAAAACATCCTAAATGTGCATTGATCATTAAAATGAATGTAAAGTTCTACTCACTGTTCTACTTGCTCCTAGTTTCTCATCATCCTCAATCTTCATGTGACCCCCTATCCATCTGCAGAATGGAAGAATACTTTCTCAAAGTCACCAATTTTATCAAATAGTTCCCTATTCAAAAGTCCTTCAGTGATATCCCATTACCCATAACTGTGGTCTTCAAAACTCTTATATCGCTTTAGACAAATCTAGAGAAACTATGTAAACAAAAGTCAATTTTAAGTTACCTTAATTCTTTCATCATAAGTTCAAATGGGTTGTTAAAGATGCAATTTCTGGGTCATTGTCTAAATGTTGACATTTAAAATAAAATGGCCTTTAAGTAGCTCTCAAATGTATCTAAAAACTGTCATATATACCTATACAGACATATATAATTTAGAATTTTAAGTTTTAATTCACTTTGATTTTAGCCCCTAAGGGTGAAATAATGTCTTCTAATTAAGTTATACAAAAATTTTTACTAGTAGAGAATTGAGGAAATTCACATAAATATGACAATTTTGGTCACTATTCACTAAACATAAAACCTTTGAAAATAAGACAAATAGGACTTTTAAGAAAATCATTCCATACATCAATAAATATTACAGAATGCTAAAAGAATAAAGTTTTAACATTAATTTCATTCCAATGTTTCATTGTTCAATACATAAGTGCTGATAAATCTTTGTGCCCTAAATAAGTGGAGGAGTATGTTAGAATTCAGTTGTAGCCACATCACTCAAATCTCTGAACTCCTTTTGAGTTTTATGCCATTTAGACAGTGATCTGAATTTAAAATTATTTTTAATTATCTATCAACTGATGATCTGAATACATTTTATTTTATTTTATTTTATTTTTTTTTTTTTTTTTTGAGTTGGAGTCTCACTCTGTCGTCCAGACTGGAGTGCAGTGGCCGCTCCTGGCCACCGCAGCCTCGGCCTGCTGGGCTCCAGCGATCCTTCCGCCTCAGCCTTCCGAGTAGCCGGAATTATAGGCATGCGCCACCACGCCCAGCTGATTTTTTGATTTATTGTAGAGATGAGGTCTCGCTGCCCAGGCGGGTCTCGAACCCGCGGGCTCAGGCAATTCACTCACCTCAGCCTCCCAAAGGCGCGGGATTACAGGCTGGATCTGAATACATTTTAAGCACAGTTTTGTTATAAACACAGTGTCTAAAGAAATACAAATGTTTAGCACTTGGAATATTTTTATGTTAAGATTTGGAAAGACCCGCCTGGGCAACTTGGCAAGACCTCATCTCTACAATAAATCAAAAATCAGCCAGGTGTGGTAGCTCATGCCTGTAATTCTGGCTACTCGGAAGACTGAGGCGGAAGGATCGCCAGAGCCCAGCAG